>NW_011889200.1:1680392-1684690 GCF_000151845.1 Pteropus vampyrus | reverse complement strand
TATTGAATTATACACTTGAAACCTCAAAATTTTTCTTTTTTAATTAAGTTTATTGGGGTAACATTGATTAATACAATTATATTATTTTCAAGTGTACATTATAATTTGACATCAGTATATTCTATTTTGTTTTTACCACCTAAAGTCTAGTTTTCTTCAGCTACCATATATTTGATACCCTTTACCCACTTCACCCTCTCCATACACCCCTATATTTGACACCCTTTACCCCGACTACCTTCCCCCTCCTCCACTACCCCCTGACCTCTGGTAACCACTATTCTATAGTCCATGTCCAGAGTCTCTGTCCTGTTCATTTGTTGATTTTAGGTTTATATCCAACACATAAGTGATATCATGTGGTTTTCAACTTTTTCTGTCTGGCTTATTTGGCTTAACATGATTATCTTGAAGTCCATGGATGTTGTCACAAATGGCAGTATTTCATCTCTTCTTATGGCTGAGTAATATTCCATTTTATATATGTACCATAGCTTCTTTATCCAATCATCCATTGTAGGACACTTCAGTTGCTTCCATGTCCTGGCCAACGTGAATAAAGCTGCTATGAACATCAGTGTGAAATATATTTTTTGATATAAGTTTTCAAGTCTTTAGCGTAAATAACCAGAAGAGGGATTGCTGGATCATAGGGTAAATCAATTTTTAGTTTTTTTGAGGAACCTCCATATTGGTTTCTATAGTGGCTGTACCAATTTGCAGTCCCGCCAGCAGTGTGTGAGGGTTCCTATTACTCTGCATCCTCTCCAACATTTGTTATCACTTGTCCTGTTGATAGCAGCTATTCTAACAGGTGGGAGATAGTATTTATTGTGGTTTTAATTTGCATTTCTCTAATAGCTAATGATGTTGAGCATATTTTCGTATATTTGTTGGCCATTTATTCGTCCTCTAGGGAGAAGCGTCTGTTCAGATCCTCTGACCATTTTTCGATTGAATCGTTTATTTTTTTGTTATTATTGAGTTGTATGAGTTCTTTGTATATTTTGGGTATTAAGCCTTTATTGGAGGCATTGCTTGCAAATATATATTTCCACTCAGATGGTTGTCTCTTTGCTTGTTGATGATTTCTTTTGCTGTGCAGAAGCTTTTTAGTTTGACGTAGTCCCATTCATTTATTTTAGCTTTTACTTCTCTTATCTTTGAGGTCAAATTCATAAAATCCTCTTTAAGTCCAAGGTCCTTGAGTTTAGTTCCAATGTTTTCTTCTATGTATTTTATTGTTTCAGGTCTTTTATTCCGGTCCTTAATCCATTCAGAGTTAATTTTGGTATGTGGTGATAGACAACAGGCTAGTTTCCTTCTTTTATGGGTGGCTTTCCAGCTTTCCCAGAACCATTTATTGAAGTCTTTCCTTTCTCCACTGGCTTTTTTGGTGAAAATTATATGCCCATATAAACATGGATTTACTTCTGGATTCTGGATTCTGTTTCACTGGTCCACATGTCTGTTTTTCTGCCAATATAGTGCCATTTTGATTATTGTCACTTCTGTAGTATAATTTGAAATCAGGCAGAGTGATGCTTCAATCCTCGTTCTTTTTCTCAGGATCCCTTTGGTGATTTGGTCTTTTGTGCTTTCATACAAATCTGATGAATTTTTGTTCTATTTCTTTAAAAAATGCCAATGGGATTTTGTTGGGAATTGCATTAAATCTGTATAATATTTTAGATAATAAGGTCATTTAAACTCTGTTGACTCTTCAAATACAAGAACATGGAATATTTCCATTGTATCTTCTTCAATTTCCTTTACTAGGGTCTTATAGTTTTCATTATATAGGTCCTTCACGTGTTTCTTGGATTTATTCCTAGATTTATTCTTTTTGTTGCAATTGCAAAAGGAATTATTTTTTCCACTTCTTTTTCTGAAACTGCATTATTAGAGTAGAGGAACACTATGGATTTTTGAACATTGATTTTGTTTCCAGAATCGTTACTGTATTTGCTTATTGTTTCTAGTAGTGTTCTTGTGGAGTCTTTAGGGTATTATATAGCGAGAATCACGACATGCACAATTAGTGACAGTTTGATTTCATTGTTTCCTATTTGGATACCATTTACATTTTTCTCTTGCTTTATTGCACTCGCTAGGACTTCCAAAGTTATATTGAATAACAGTGGTGATAGTGGACAGCCTTGCCTTGTTCCTGATCTTAGAAGAAGGTTTTTAGTTTTTCACCAGTAAGCATAATGTTGATTGAAGGTTTGTAATATATGGCCTTTATTATGTTAAGGTTCTTTCCTTCTATACTGATTTTGTTAAGGGTTTTGATCATAAATCAATGCTGTATCTTGTCAAAGGCTTTTTCTACATCTACTGATTCTACTGATATAATCATATGATTCTTGTTTTTTCATTAATGTGGTGTATCACATTAACCGATTTACATATGTTGAACCATCCCTGTGCCCCTGGATGAAGCCCACTGGATTGTGGTGTATAATCTTTTTAATATGTTGCTGTATTCGGTTCGCTAATATCTTATTTAGGATGTTTGCATCTGTATTCATGAGAGATATTGGTCTGTAGTTTTCTTTTTTTATGTTATCTTTACCAGATTTTGGTATCAGAGTAATATTGGCCTCATAAAATGAGTTGGGAAGTATTGCCCTCTATTCAATTTTTTGGAAGAGTTTGGTAGATAGATATTAAATCTTTGAATATTTGGTAGAATTCACTGGTGAAGCCATCTGCATCGGGACTTTTACGTTTTGGTAGATTTTTCATGATTGTTTCCATTTCTATATGGCTGATCAGTCTATTTAGATTTTCCAGCTCTTCTTAGTTCAGTCCAGGAAGGTTGTATTTTTATAAGTACTGGTCTATTTCATCTAGGTTATTAAATTTGATGTTATATACCTTTTCATAGTATTCTCATATGATCATTGTATTTCTGTGATGTCTGTCGTAATTTCTTCTCTTTCATTTCTGATTTTGTTTATTTGTGTCCTTTCTCTTTTCTTTAGTGAGTCTAGTCAGGGCTTTGCCAATTTAACTAACCTTCTCAATGAACCAGCTTTTTATTGCATTGATTTTTTTATTGTTTTTTCATTTGTTTCTTTGTTTTCAATTTTATTTATTTCTGCTCTAGTTTTGATTATTTCTTTCCTTTTGCTGACTATAGGCTGAATTTGTTCTTCCTTTTCTAGTTTTTTAAGATAAAGCATTAGGTTGTTTATTTGGGCTCATTTTTGTTTTTGAAGATAGGCCTGTAATGATATGACATTTCCTCTTGTTACCGCTTTTGCCTTGTCCCAAAATTTTGATATGTTCTACTACTATTATCATTCTTTTCTATGTATCTCTTGATCTCTCTTTTTATTTCTTCTCTGAACCAGTTATTCCTCGGTAGCATGTTGTTTAATCTGCATGTATTTGTGTTTTTTCTCGATTTCTTTTTACAGTTGATTTCTAATTTCAAAGTATTATGATCAGAGAATATGATTGGTATGATTTCAACTGTCTTATATGTTCTAAGGCTATCTCTTTGTCCCAGTATGTGGTCAACCTTTAGAATGTTTCTGGTGCACTAGGGAAGATTATATAAGCAGTTGACATTGGGATGAAAGGCTCTGTAAATGTCTATTATGTCCAATTATGGTCTAATGTGTCATTTAAGGATGTTATTTCCTTATTGATTTTCTGTTTGGATGATCTGTCCTTATTCGACAGTGGGGTATTTAGGTTCCCTACTACAACAGTGTTTTGGTCTGTTTCTCCCTTTAGTTCTATCATCAGTCATTGCTTTATATATTTCGGGGCTCCCTGATTAGGAGCATAGATATTAAGTGTTATGTCTTCTTGGTGCATGATTCCCTTTATCATTAGGAAGTGTCCCTCAGTCTTTCACATTTTTCTTTTGAAGTCTATTTCTTCCGATATTAATACCTCTACTCCCACTTTTCTCTGAATGCTATTTGCTTGAAAGATCATTTTCCACCCTTTCACTTTGAGTTTGTATTTGTCTTTGGAACTGAGAAATGTCTCCTGGAGGCAGCATATGGATGGGTTTGTTTTTTGATCAAATCTGCAACATCGTGACTTTTTATTGGTGAGTTCAGTCCATTTACATTTAAGGTGATTATTGAAATATGAGTTCTTCTTATAGCCATTTTATCTTTTGCTTTCTGGTAGCTCAATGTTTGCATTGCTTCCTTGTCCTTGTGTTTCTGTTTTCTTTATTTTTGTTGATGTTTGTGGGTATTTTCTCTAGTCTTTCTTGTTTTTTGTTATATACTTCGGTTCTGAATCTTTGACATATATTTACCATTGCG
>NW_011889200.1:1556586-1680187 GCF_000151845.1 Pteropus vampyrus | reverse complement strand
TACACATAAATACAGTCGTCTGTTTGCTTCTGCACATGCCTTATCTCCATTCCCCTTTGTGAATTTGGATCTTTGAATCCTCCCCTTTTCAGTCACTGTTTTCTCATATTGTTCTTACGTATGCTAAACATTCATTACTATCTTACCCGGTTTTAGGAAGAATAGCACTCCTCTGCTTCTATCATCCTGCTAGTCACCTTTCTCGTAATTATGTACTTTTCTGTAACTTTGTTTTAAGTAAACTGACCCCTTTCAGTATTTCCTATGATGCAGGCCTTGTAGTGCGGAATTCTTTCAATTTTTGTGTGTCTGGAAAGGCCTTTATTTCTCCTTTATAACTAAAGGAGAGCTTAGCTGGATACATTATTCTAGGCAGGTGTTTCCTTTCATTTAATAGATCGAATATTTGATTCCATTCCTTTCTGGCTTGTAAGGTTTGTACTGAGAAGTCCAACGATAATCTAATGGGTTTTCTTTTATAAGTTACTGTTTTCTTCTCCCTGGCTTCCCTGAGAATTCTGTCTTTGTCATTCATTTTTGATCATTTTAATACAATGTGTCTTGGAGAAGGTCCTTTTGGATTGAGATAATTGGGTATTCTTTTTTTTTTTTTTTTTTTTTTAATTCTGAGTTCCAGCTCATTCATTAGATTTGGAAAATTCTCATCCACTATTTGTCTGAAAATGCCTTCTAATCCCTGCTCTTTTTCCTCAGGAATGGATTATTATTACATTATTATTATGTTTTCTCTTTTGATGGTACCAGCTAGTTCTTGTATTTCTCTTTCATTATTTTACATTCTTCAGTTTCTCTCTTCTTACTTCTATTTTATTTTTTATCTGTCTTCAATATTACTAATCCTTTCCTCCATTAAGTTGACTCTATTTCCCAAGCTTGCTATTTCATTTTTCAACTCTTGCAGTGTTTTCTTTATCTCTAGAAGTTCTATTTGGTTCTTTCTGAGGGTTTCATTCTACTTGCAAAAGAACTCATTCTGCTCATTTGGTTGTTTTTTCTATTCCTGAAATTTTTGATATGAATTGTTTTGGATCTCATTGAGTCTTTTCTGAAGTACCATTCTCTGTCATTTAAGTTGCATATTTTTATGTCTGTAAGCTTATTTTCTGGAGATTTTTCTCTTTCTTTCTGAGATGCCTTGTCACCTTGGTTGTTCATGGTGTTTAATGGATTATTTCTCCTCCTGGGCATTAATAGGAGTGTATTCTGCTTTTTAAAGTTTTTTCCAGAAAGATTTATTATATAAAGGTCTCTCTTTAGTCTGTTTCAAAGAAGGCATTTTTCTTTTGGTTTCCAGTAGGTGGAGTCTAAGCCTCTTGGATCTCTGCTGTATATAAAGCTTTAATATTGCCTTTTTTCCTTTTAGTTGTTTAATTACACTTACTACCCTCAGTCTCAGTCCTTGTCAGTGTTAGGAATAGTTTCAGTAGCATTTGCTCAAATTCCCCTGGGACTCGTAGTGTTCCATCTTAGAGGATATGGGGGGAGGGGACCTCTGGCATGGGGGATGTAGGATGGGGCTCAGCCTTGGTTTTGCAACCATAGCTGGTAAAAATCATCTGTTTTTTCTTTGCCATCTCCACTTCTCTGCTGTCACCACTTCTCTGCTTTCTGCCCTGACAATTGGGCATTGCCACCAGTTGCGTGGAGCTCACAACTCTCCCAAACAGGTTGTTCAGGGAACTCTATGTACCTTCTCCCCTCCTCCCCTCTTCTTACAGGTTGTTCAGGCTGCGAGAAGCAACTTCTTTGTTTCTCCCAGTCCACTGCCTGACACCTGGGGTTCTGACCTGTTGTAGCTCTTATGCGCAGATCCCACGCTCAGATGAGCTGGTGTGCAGTTTGAGTGTTTTTTGTTGAGTTTTAGATGTTCAGCTCATTATTGTTTCTAGAGAAGAGATCTGGGGATGTCTCTCTGCCATGTTTCTGATGTTGTAATCTGTTCTTAATAAGGGTTTCACTTTCTTGCTTCTGACTGCCTGTTGGTCATCTTACTCCTAGTTATGTATTTTTCTTTTTGTCCTTTTGCTTCAAGTAGAATGACTCTTCTAAGTGTTTTCTGTAATACAAGCCTTGTAGTGGAGAATTCTTTCATATTTTGTATGTCTGGAAAAGTATTTATTTTTTCCTTCATATCTAAAGGAGAGCTTTGCTGGATGTATTATTCTTGCCTAGTAACTATTCAGTATTTTCAATATCTGGTTTCACTCCTTCCTTGCTTGCAGGGTTTGTGCTGAGAAATTTGATGATAGTCTAATGTTTTTTTTTTTCTTTATCAGTAACTGTCTTTTTGCCCTTGCTGCATTGAGAATTCTTTCTTTGTCATTAATTTTTGATAACTTTAATATAGTACCTTGGAGACGGCCTTTTTGAGTTGAGATAATTGTGTGTTTGCTTCTTGGATTCGAAGACTCAGTTCTTTTTCCTAGGTTTGGGAAATTCTCATCAACCATTTGTTTGAATACACTTTCTTTTCCCTTCACTATCACTTCTTCTTATGGTATGCCCATTATTCTTATGTTCCTTTTTCTGATGTCAGATTGTTCTCGTAGATTTCTTTCATTATTTTACATTCTCAAGTCTCTCTTTTTCCTTCTGAGTCATCTTCAGGTTTCTATCTTTGATGTTATTAATTCTTTTCTCCATCTGGTCTGCTCTATTTCCTAAGGTTGCTATTTCATTGTTCATCACTTTTAAGGAGTTCTTCATCTTCCAAAGTTCTATTTGGTTCTGCTTTAGAGTTTCAGTCTCCCTGGTAAAGTATTCCTGTTGTTCTTGGATTTTGTTTCTCAGTTATTTGTACTGTAAATCATAATTTTCTTGCATCTCATTGATATTTTTCAGAAGAGCAATCTTGAATTATCTGCCCTTTAACTCACAAATTTCTATATGTTTAAGCCTATTATCTGTAGATTTTTCACTTTCTTTCTGAGTCGCCTTGTCTCCTTGGTTGTTCATGGTGTTTGATAGACTATTTCTTCATCTGGACATTAATGGGAATGTACTCTGCTTTTTTTAAAAAAAGAAAATTTATTCAGTGATCTGTCTTTAGCTGGTGGATAAGAAGTAGAATTTTTTTTATTTCCAGTAGGTGGCGCTGAAGCTCTGTGGATCTCTGCTTTGAGGTTAAAAATGCCCTTTAATGTTTGAGGAGAGTATGTCCCATCTGTGACCGGTCACCTTGGTCCCAGGATACAAAATATATTCTCGAGAATATATTTTGTATCCTGGGACCAAGGTGACCGGTCACAGATGGGACATATATATCTCATGGGAGTATGTGAAGGGTGATCGGAGTTTGAGCCTTTTAAAAAGTCCCGATGTCCAGTTGCTGCCCCAACAGTCAGATACAATGCTCGGATGCTTCCTTCCAAATTAGCTTCACTGGGTGGGCGTGGGGTGGTTTGGGAGAAGACAGAGGTGTTTGTGGCTGTTTCCCTTCTGATAATGCTCTCCCTCAGATTTCATCTGTTTTTGCTTCTGGATCTCCACCACTGTCATTGGTACCAGCTGCAGTGTATGTTTCAGTTCTGGTTATGCAAAATCCTCCAAAGCTTGGTGCTAGCTCTGGGAGGATATTGGATTGGGAGGGGAGGGCATACTCTGAGATGGTAGAGGGAGATGCCCAGGCTCCATGACTCAGCTTTCTGCCAGGCAATGGCAGTTGCTAAGACAGAGCTGTTGCCCCTCCACACTCAGTCTCTACCCTGCTCTCTGCCCTGTTCCCTAGGTTCCACTGCATGGAAAATGTTGATCACCAGGCAGGACTGTTCAGGGCTTCAAAGAGCCAAAAAACTTCAGAATAACTCCCTCCTCCTTCTCTTCCCAGAGGCTGTGTTCTGCAGCACATTCCTTCCTATACCATCTTCTTGACTCAGGCGATTGGCTCATCTTTGGATGCTCTGATGTTCAGCTCTCTCAGAGGTGCTTGTGTGCAGGATGGTGTTATTTGATGAATTGTAGATGTTCCGCTCATTTCAAGGGGAGAGCTCACTCATGCCACATGCTTCTGATGTCACTCTTTGTTGGAATTTTGACAAGGATTGCATTCAATTTATGGATCTATTTGCGGAGAATTGCCATCTTGGAAATATTGAGTCTTCCAATCCATGAACATGGAATGTGTTTCTATTTATTATATTTTCCTTAATTTCTTCTAACAATATTTTCTATCAATATTATTAGAAGAAATTAAGTGTATAAGTCTTACACTACTTTTGATGGATTTGTACTTGAGTATTTTATTCTTTTGATAATATTTTGAATAAAATTATTTTCTTGATTTTATTTTGGATAATTCATTGGTATTTTTCAGATACACTTTTTTTGTATATTAATCTTTCATCTTGCAACTTTGCTAAATTCATTTATCAGTTCTGAAAAGTTTTTTTTTATAGATCTCAAGTCACTTATAGATTTTTTTATTTGCAGATGAAAGATATTTATTTCTTCTTTCTTACTTGGATTCCTTAAATAACTTTTTTCTTTTTTTCTTATTCCCAGCCCCTTTTTTGTTTCCCTTAGTGCTCTGGCTAGAGCTTCTTTTATGTTGTCAAATAAATGTGGCAAAAAAAGACAACTTTTCCTTGTTCTTGATCTTCAGGGGAAAGCATTCACACCTTTACAATTAATATTATGTTATTTGTATATGTATTTTAGCAGTTTGAGGAAATTTCCTTATATTCATAGTTTGTTGAGTTTTATCACAAAAGAGTGTTAGATCTTGTCAAATGTTTTTTCTTTTTCTGTATCTATTGAGATTATCATGTGGTTTTGTTCATTATCATTATAATATATTACTTGAATTAATTTTCAGTTGTTAAGGTAAACCTTGAATTCATGGTATAAATCCCACTTATTTGTGGCATATAGTTATTTTTACTTTTATTGCTTGATTTGGTTTGATATTTTTTTGTTGAGGATTTCTGTAACTATAGTTATGAGATATTTATCTATATTTTCTCTTCTTGTGATAACTTTGATTTTGGTATCAGGCTAATACTGGCCTCGTAGGATGAATTGGGATGTATTCCCTTCTTTTCTATTTTTCAAAATGGTTTATAAAGGGTTGATATTAATTCTTTAAATATTTAATAGAATTTACCAAGAAAGCTACCTGGGCCTGGGCTTTTCTATAATTCAGTTCAGCTCAAGAATATATTTTGTAAGATTTTAACCTCTTTGGATGTATCAGTTTGTTTTACATCTTAGCATATAATCTATTCTGGAGAATATATTATATATGCTGAAAAAGAATATATGTTTTGTAGTAATTGAGTGGACATTTCTATATATGTCAGTTGAGCTGAGTTACTTGATAGCATTGTTTACATCTTCTTTTTCCTTCTAATATTCTGTCTAGTTGTTTTATCTATATTGAGAGCAGGGTATTGGAAACCCCAACTCTTATTACAGAATTGTGATTTCTCTTTTCAATTCTTTCTGATTTTGCTTCATGTATTTTTGCTCCATTGTTAGATACATAAGCACTTATTTTATCTCTCCAATGTATTTTATTAATGCAAAAGGTTCTTTGTTTCTTTTTCTCAAATTATCATAACTATCTTTTCACATCCTCTTGTAATCAGTCTATGTCTTTGAATCTAAGGTATGTCTTTTGTAAACAGTTGATAATCCTATTTTACTTTTTAAAATCCATTTTGAAAATCTCTGCCTTTCAGTTTGGGTACTTAGATAATTCCTTTAATTACTTATTTGGTTGGATTAACATTTGTCATTTAGCTATTTGTTTTCTATATGTCTCCTCTCTTATTTCTTTGTTCCCTTTACTTTCTTTTGCATTTAATAACTTTTTTCATATACTAACTTAATTTCTCTGTAGATTATTATTTAATTTTTAAAATTATTTTCTTGGTGGTCCCTCTATGGCTTTCAATATGCATCTTAATTTATGAGAATCTCCTTCACATTAATGCTAATATGACTCTAGGAAAATAAAGAAACTTAGCAACAATAAAGTTCCATCTCCACCACCTTCCTTGTGTTATTATTGTCATATATATTGCTTCAGTTAATATTGTCTTTTAAAAAATATACAGGATGTTTTATATTAGACTACATATAACCTTACTGGTGCTCTACATTCTCTTGTGGCTTTAGGTCTGGTGTCACTTCCTTTTAGCTTTGAAGGTCTTCCTTGAGTATTTCTCATGAGGTGGGCCCACTAGCAACATGTTCTCATAATCTTTGTTAGTCTGGGAGATTCTTATTTAGCTTTCATTTTTAAAAGATAGTTTCAATAGATATAGAATTCTTTGTTGTATTTTTTTTTAATTTCAGCATTTTTAATATGTAATTCTAGCCTTCATTGTTATGAAGTCAGCATTAATTGTATCAATGCTCCCCTATATGGGATAAGTTATTTTTCTTTTACTGTCTCAGGATTTGGTCTTTGCTTTTGATTTTTAATGGCTTGCTTATGATATATTTAGGTGTGGATTCCTTTGTGTTTCTACTACCTGGTACTTGTTAAACTTCTCAGATATGTAGCTTGTATGTTAACTGTAGTCATTAAGCTGTACATTACTTTCTTAGGAATTATTTATTTTATAAGTAGAATTTTGTACCTTTTGATCACCTTAACTCATTCTGCCCACCCTCTACCCCCATCTCTGGCAACTACCAATTTGTTTTCTGTATCTATGAGATTATTTTTAAGATTCCACATATGCAAGATCATAAGATATTTGTCTTTCCCTTTTCACTTAGCATAATGCCCTCAAAGTCCATCCATGTTGTTGCAATGGCAGGATTTTCTTCTTTTTATGGCTGAATAATATTCCATATATTATTTTATATATATAAATATATTTTATATATATCCATTATAGCATGATTATCTCGAGATCCATCCATGTGGTCACAAATGGCAGTATTTCATCTCTTCTTATGGCAGAGTAATATTCCATTGCATATATGTACCGCCGCTTTTTTATCCAATCATCTATTGTAGGACACTTCGATAGTTTGCTTCCATGTCCTGGCCATTGTGAATAATGCTGCTATGAAAATTGGTGTGCAAATATCTTTTTGGATATGGATTTTTAAGACTTTGGGGTAAATGCCCAGTAGAGGGACTGCTGGATCATATGGTAGATCAATTATTAGTTTTTTGAGGAACCTCCATACTGTTTTCCATAGTGGCTGTACCAATTTTCAGTCTCACCAGCAGTGTGGGTTCCTTTTACTCTGCATCCTCTCCAGCATTTGTTATTCCTTGTCCTGTCGATTATAGCTATTCTAACAGGTGTGAGATGATATCTCATTGTGGTTTTGATTTTCATTTCCCAAATAGCTCGTGATGTTGAGCATCTTTTCAAATATTTTTTGGCCATTCATATGTCTTCTGGGGCAAAGTGTCTGTTCAGGTCCTCTGCCCAATTTTTTGATTGGATCGTTTGTAATTTTTATTGTTATTGAGCTGTATGAGTTCTTTGTATATTTTGAATATTAGGCCTTTATTAGAGGCATTGCTTGCAAATATATATATATTTTTTTTCCATTCAGATGGTTGTCTCTTTACCTTGTTGATGATTTTTTATTTTGCTGAGCAGAAGCTTTTTAGTTTAATGTAGTCCCATTCATGTATGTTAGCTTTTACTTCCCTTGTTTTTGAGGTCAAATTCATAAAATCCAATTTAAGTCCAAGGTCCTTGAGTTTGGAAAACTGAGCATTTTAGATAACATGTTATAGGAACTCTGGGTTTTGATCTCCCTACAACTACTGCAGCTTAACATGATGGTTGTTTCTATTTATTTTTTTTTCCTTTGTTTAGTAACTTGCTTAAATTAATTCAATGAAGTCTATTTTGCACATAGTTTATGGCCCATGAAATCACTGCTAAGATTTTCTTTTTTTGTTCTTATTTTTAATCCTGCCTCCCCAGATATAGTTCTTGGGTCAGCATAGCTTAGTTGTTAGCTAACAATTTGTAATAGGTTGTACCTAAGCCTCTCAAGCCAATAAATTTTGCTACTGGATCTCTGTGTGTGTACAGGGAAGCACATTCCAAATTCAGGCCTTGCAGATTTTTCTTTCCTCTGGGTGCATTCACATTTTATCAGAATCAACTTCTGAGGTATGTATGTGTGTGTGTAGCCTCAGGGTTTGCCAGAAGTGTATACCCAGCTTAGGCCCTCATTAAGGTATATGTCTGTTCCAATCATGACTGCAATCTTGAGTTAATGTAGCTATTGGGCCTTTTCTCTCACATGCTTCCAAGATATCACTTCTACTGACAAGACTGCTAGGCATAATATTTTGCCAATTCTCACGTTTCCAATTCAAATGAGTACCACTGATATTGGTAGAGAAGTTACCAGTTCTTAAGGCTTGCCACCTCCTGACAGAATCTCTGCCTCGACTGTGTAGGGTGTGGGAGGGAAGAGATGGTGAGGATGAGAGAAGCCCCACCACAGATCCCTAGTTTTCTTACCTAAAGTTCATCAGTTTTTCATAAGTAAATCATTCTCAGATTGTTTAAATACTTTTACCCAGTTTCTAGATTGATAAATGGGTTATTTTTGTTGACTTACCCATTGTTGAACTTGCTATTTAGGGAGAGGATTTGCCAATCACCTTATTCAGCTGTAGCTAGAACTTGTATCTCCTATATTGCCTCTCTGCAATATAGGAGCTTAAATTCAATATAGGTGCTTAAATTCTTACATAGAAGATAGAATATCATAAACATTGAATAAACTAAATAAATTTTAAAAATCCAATGAGTCTCAATGAATAGATATATAGTTCCTTACTTTTCACAGAATATTGGTTAATATATTTTGAATTCTATAATTAGCATAGTATTTTTTAATTCATTCTTTCAACAAGTAATTTCTCTAGAACCTAATATGTGCCATTTCTTAATCTAGTATTCCAGGTCACATGATTCACACATCCTCAAGGAAATTATTATTCATTAAGCAAAACAAACATGCAAATATAAAAATACAGTAAGTTAATCGAAATGGCAGAGAGGGAGGAGAGAAAATAGGAAAGATAGCAATAGGGGTTCCTGATGCTTGAAGGAACCCTACGGTGAATTTTCATAAAACTAACATTATTCATATCTAGTAATATATGCAAGAAAGTACAGAATTGGACAGGTGCAATGGGGAGGAAGAATCTGCATTAACTGTATTGCATCTGAGTGGATGTCTTGAAAACTGTGAGCTTGGAGCCTGATATTTGAAGGAGGATAAACTTGAGTTATGGCAAAAGGAGGGAAAACATGCCCCATGAGTAATTGAATACATCTTTATCCGAGGTCTATTTACCTCTAGATACAAACTACATTTCTATAGATCTATGAGATTTTCAAATGAGTTGGAATCTAACACCCAATATAATGAATAGAATTATGTTCTCTTCACTTCTATTTTCTGAAATATATTAGTGTTGGTTTTATTGTCAGTGAAGTTGAGCATATGGTCCTAAAATGGCCCTAAATGATTTTATATGTTTTCTGTCTTATTATTATCCATCTGATACTTTGAATGAAGCAGCATACGGCAGTTAATTTTCTCCTCCAGACTCTTGTGTACAATATTAAAACAATTCAAAGCAGTGCATATTTCAACTGTGTTTTATGGATGAATCATATTTCATGCAGTCTGTACATGGAGACATAGAACAGGCCAAGAGACAGATTTTAGCATAACTGTTATTTTGCTTGCTAGGAAGGATTTAGAGAATGTATTTAAAGTTATGTGAGATTTAAGTACAAATCAAATGCTGAAATGCTTCTTTAATTATGGAGTGTACAGTAAATTCAAACAAAGAGATAAGTAGCCTGTATTGGTACAGTCATCTGGTGGCTTCACCATCTAGCAGTGGTCTAATATGACCTCACTCATAGATCCAGCGGCTACTACTGGCTGTTGGCTGCATCTTTCTCCATCTATTTTCTCATTCTCAAGGTTAGTTCAAACTCCAAATGGTGGGCACCATGTTTTAAGAGAGGACAAATTTCAATGTCCTTGATCACTCCCTACCCCTGCCACATTTGTTAATGTCCCTTTACAAAATCGAATCACATGGCCAAGCTTAGTTTCAAGAGGTAGAGAAATAAACTATCTTTTGGTGGGAGGAGTGGAAAAGTTACATTGCTTGCAAACAATGACGTAACAAATGTGTGGCTATTAAGTGATCTAACAAATTCTGTTATTGTGGCTGTACATCTTTTGCCTGATCATCTCCAGTGGAAAGTCTAGTACCTTCCAAAATAACCTCTTTTATTGCAGTTTGCTTCTGACTTCCCGTAGCTTCCATTCATCAGTGATAGTTTTTTATCCATGTGTACAGCTATGCAGCCAACCAGCAAGCAAGCAGTCACCTAATATGAAGCACCAAATAGAATAGTAAAATATAGTGAATAGAACAGGTGTGACCCCTGTCATCATAAAAATTATATTTACTGTGGGTAGACAGACAATAAACAAGAAAAACACAATGTATTTAAAATAATTATATATGCTTTCAAGTAATCAAGGGAACCATGAATGCATGTAACCATGAAAGGAGTATCCAAAGTACTCTGAGGGAGAGGGGATGAGGGGGATCATATTCTTGAAGAAGTGGTATGAGGATTAGGCAGGTTAAGGGTGAGAGAATAGAGCATTTCAGGCAGCATAAATAGTATATGCAAAGGCCCTGAGGTGGAAAGAACTTCACTCGTTCCAAGCCAGTATAGTTGGAGCAAAATAAAAAGTGTTATAAAATACTTTTGGAGAAGTAGGCAGTGAGCAGGTTATATAGGGCTTTGTGAAGTTTTGTTATTTTACTTCTTGGAGCCATAGAGAACATGCAAACCTCTCCTTTATGTGATAGCAGTTTAGGATGGTGGTTAAGAATGTTGGCTCTGGAATTAGATTGTCTAGGTAAGAATCCAAATTCTACAATTTACTCTGTGATTTTGGACCCATTTTTTTCATCTGTAAAATGGAGATTATAATAGCTACCTGATGAGTTGTTATGTGAATTAAGTAGAATAATTTACATAAAGGTTTTAACATAATCTCTGCTACAGAGTAAATGATGATGGTAGTTAACTGAGCTTCCTCTTTTGACTATCCACAAGGATTTTTGATAGGAAGATCATCGAAAACTCTAACCTGAGTCCTTCATCTGTGATATAAAATAAATTCAATGCCTCAGATTTGGCTCTTTCTGGGTATGAAGAACATGCAGTTAGTGCACTATCTTACAAACTCTTGTATAAAGGATCATATTATTTATTTCCTGATGTGTGTGGGTGTTCCTCTAATTAATCACAGTTCCTTGACTGGAATCTCTTTCTCTGTAATATGATGGTTATACTTTTCGCTCAAACAGAAAAATTCATTTTTAAATGACCCCAATCTGTTATGATATATGTAATTATTCTTACAACAATAAGTTTTTATTGCTAACAGAAACCTTAACTTTCATCTAATCTAACTCTTTTCCATATCACTCCCTTTTTATGGCAGACAGAGAGATGTGATTCCTCAATTGCCCTTAAAGGAAGGACTTGTTATTCCATTTGTGGGAGTGCTGTAAGCAAAGTTTCCTACTGTAACCTGCTTCAGGGTTTGTCTTAGCAACAGAAATTTTCCCATGGGCATACTTCCTATCCAATGACTAATTACAGTGGGAGTGTAGAGGCCCAGCCATCCAAAACCAATATGAAACATGCTAATAAGCCATAGTTACTCCATAGTTCCCTCTGGGGTTGGCCTGCATGGAAGTTTTTCAAAACTTGTATAATCCTGCTTTCTCCTCCTCCCTTCAATAGGTGTTGATCTCTAATAAACACTGGGTGAGCCCTAATAAACTCCATCTCAATATCTACTTCCAGAGAACCAACCTGTAACATCTCTTCACTCTTGTAGCTCACATCTACTTTGGACCTGAACCTAGAATTCAGTTTCTTAACTCTAAATTGTAGGCTCTAGATACTCTGGACATCTTCTTAGTTGAATCTTTCTTCATAGATTCCATTTTCTGTTTCTTTATTTTTTTATTGCTTTTCTATATCCCCAGAAAAAAATGTGGGTTCCTCCTAGGTTCCAAAGTCTGTGAAACTTGACTGGTTTTATGCTGACATATATTTCTATATCAAGAATGATTTCTGGGTCTGAGAATGGCACTGCTATACAAACCAGCAGCTTTTACATTGCAACTCAATTCTAGAAGACAGGATCTGAGAACCTGAAATTGTCATTGATAAAGAGGGAAATGCAAAGGAATAGGCACTAGTCAGGAAGATGAGCAGATAATACACTAGGGTCCACCACCCTGAGTGTCCTCTACCTCAATTAGCTCAGCCATTATAAATTTCCTCATGTCTCATGTTCTGTATTGTCACCTGGATCTCCCTCAGTATAATCTTCTCTCAGTGCCCCTTATTAAAAATGCTGACTTTCAAAGAACTCTATGAATTTCTTTAAACATCCCTGACTCAAAAAGAAAGGATATAATTGAACACTAAAGGTATATTACATTGTCTATCACCCAAGAATTTTTGAACAAACTGTGAAATAAATCATTCTGTCCCATCCATGTCATTTCACTAGCTTTAATGGTTTTTACAGCCTTGTCCGTACAACCCCTGTTCCTTACCCTGGTCAAGAGCATGTTTCACACACCCCCCCCCTTTTTTGTTGCAAGCTAACAGGGTCTATCAAACTAAAAATAGTTGATGCCTCTAACAGTGATATGGAAAAATGCTCCTTTGGTTGCTTACAGTCTGTTTCTCAAAATGGAATATACTTCATATATGCAGCGAACAGATTTTTAAAATGCACGATGTGGTCTTAAGGCATACTGGATGTCAAGGTTCTGAGAAATGTTTACCAAAGGACAAAAAGTCTGAAAAGTTATACCATGTAAATTTCATGCTAGAAGAAAAAAGTAGCATCTGCATTCTAGAAAACTTTCGCTATACTTGCATATACACACATGCATGCACACGTATGTATATATATACATATATATATAAAATTATTGATATGGATTATATAAATATACAGATGGTATTATTCAGCATACTCTGTAACTACATAGACTGAAGTGAAGCCCGGTAAAATTAAGTGACATGCTATCCAGGTTCTTACAGTGAGTAGTGGTAGAGCAGGACTACAATTTCTTCTTCTGCTACTCAGCCTAATGTTCTTTCTACAACCCCATGCTAATTTTAAAGAGAAATGGAGAAGTCGCCTTCAAGAACATTTTCCTTTAAATTTAGGATTTTTAGAAATTTGTATTTCTGAATATGCTTATCATTAGGAGTATTTTTACAGCATAACTTATGCAAATATAGTGGAAGAGAATCAATGCATTTTCCAAAAACAAAAACGTTGGTATCCAGTCAACACTGATGCCTTATTCCTTTAAGATGAAAGTAAAAGAGGCCTTTAACTTTAAAAACCTCATATGTTCCATTCTTGATAAAAGAAATTTCATTATATTCATGAAATTCTTTCGTTTTCACTTCTGGACATTTCTGTGGATAACTCCTCACACACAACTGTTTTCATGTCTTGAAACAGTAAAACTGCAAAAAAAAAAAATCTACTCAATAGCTAAAAAAAATCTATCCTTCCATTCACTTAAAAAATGTTGGTAAGATACATAAAGCAGAATGTTTAGTGGATGTTAAATAAGCAAGAATTTAGCTCCATAAAGTGTCTGCAAATAAAAATGTCCACAAGGCAGCAAGGAAGTGATAAAGGTTATGAATTATTTTTTATTACCTAGCCATACCCACTTAACATGCAGTGAAAAATGTCATCTCTCCTGAGCTAAAGGGTGGGGAAATGGTAAATGAGAATTCCCTTTAGAGATAAGATTTTTGATTCCCTGTTTTTACTTTTCCTATAATATTTATCACTCCAAATGGCAAATATCAGTTTATATGTATTTTTCCTCACTACACCATGAATACATGAAGAGTAGTAAGTAGATGCTAGTTTTTATTTAGTTCTCATACTTAACACAATGTCAAGCTCATAGTAGAGACTCAATAGATATTTGTTAAGTGGTATTCTCCAACTTCTGACAAACATCTCATGGTAACCAACACCAGCTCCATTATCCCTAAGATTACATCTCGCGACAGAGATAGTCTAATTGCTCTTTTAATTCATTGCCCTTGGCAAATAGCTAGAATATACTCCACAGCTGACCTTCCTTAACTTAGATATGGCCATTTGACTGAATTTCTGGGCAGTGGCATGTGAATGGAAATGATATAAGTTATTTTCATACTTGGTACATAGAAACTTCCTAAGATATTCTATCCTCTATCTCAATTCCCCCATCTTCTGGCTAGATGTTAAATCCCAAAGTGTCCTTGGAACCCATACATTGAAAGTCACAGAGACTGGATCTCTAAATAAGAAATACATTTCTATTGTGTTAAGACATTTAGATTTCTTGGTTTATCTGCTGCTACAGTTAATGTTACTTTAACTGATACATGTTTATAAAACAATATCAAAATGTTATTGTTCAATGTCTGAAAAAAATTTTCAGTTAAGGTTTATACCATTTGTTGGAATACTACTGAATGTAAAATTTGTTCCTTTAAGTTTAAATTGGGAAAATAATCTTTGTAGTCTACTTGGTTTTATTTATAAATGCCATAGTATCATAATGCCTTGATATCTGGAAAATTGTTTTCTGAAAAATTCGTAGGAAGAAAATATAGTCTTCATTCTTTAAGAAGCAGTTTTAACCAGAATTCATAGTAGACATTCCTAGACTGTCAGTGGCACAGTTTAGTGAATAGGTGATCTTTAGCTATTGTGTGGAAAAGATCTCTGACTCAATCTGAGCTTCCTTAGAGAAGAAATAAACCATACTGGGATGGTTGCAAATATAGGAAAAAGAGATAATCAAAAGTGTTGCTCAGAGGACTATGAGTGACTATGTGTTTTAGGAGCGTTTTTGTGATTAGTTGGCAGGGACCTTGAAGCAGAGAACCATCTAGAATCCTTGGTTAAAATGTATCAGGCCACAGATGCGCATGTTGAAGCAAGCAAACTAAGAGGGAACTCTCAGTAGGGCAGTTAACACTGGCAAAAGGAGAAAGTAGCTAGAATAAATTTTAACTCCACAGCTACAAATGACTTAATTAAAGTGGGCTGAGCCAATGCCTAGGGCTTTTTAAAAGTTACATATTTTCTTAATAGTATATAAGGGAAAACTCTAATCAAGGCAATTAATAATCTCTGTATATTTAAATAATAAACTTATTTAACACTTATCTATAAGTAAGTGTTTTCTTTTTAAATTACTATATGTTATATCTTAAATGTTATACTAAATGTTATATCTTAGTTAACCAATATTTGTACTATCGTTGTACTAATTTGTATTTCTAAAATAAAACGTTTCATTATTAAAAAAATCATATTTTATTTCTTTTAATATTCTGCACTTGTAGCAACTGCAAATATATGGCTTAGTTTCCAGAAACCAAGGTACCACTAATCACTTAGGGGAAGGATTTGGAAAGCTTAGACTTTGGTGCCTAAGAGAAAATAAGCTAACTCATAGGACTGACCTTAGAAATCCAACTCTGTACAGTCATAAGTCTTTTGCCAATTTTAAAATTCTTTTATCTTCAACACTGAGCCACCCCCGCCCCTCCGCCATCAGGATCCTTAGTCTAAGTCTACAATCATCCTGAGTACCAATTTCAAAATTGAAAAAAATATGTTTGCTGTATCTTTTTACCTCCCTTCTTAGTAACACATCACCTGGGGGCACAACACACAAGGCTCATTCACATTTATCTAATGTGTGCTCCATTGCCTCAGGGCCCTGTCCTACATCAGAAGTTGTATTCCAAAATAATCTTGAAACTCTTCCACAGGATAGTTTGAATTATATAATTTATTCTCAGATGCTCTATTCCAAAGTAATCCTGAAACTCTCCACAGGATAGCTTAATTGTAGAATATGTTTTTTCTTCAAAGATATTTATATTTTTCTGGGCATCTAATATTCAACATGAAGCTTATAGTTAATAATAGTATATTATATATTTGAAAGTTACTAAGAGAGTAGATATTAAATATTCTCACCACAAATTATATATATTAATGTGACCTGATGGAGATGTTAGCTAATCCTATGATGGTAATCGGTTTCCAGTATGTAAGTATATCAAATCAACATGGTGTACACTATAAAATTACACAATGTTACATATCAATTGTATCTTAGTAAAGCTGGGGAAAAAAAGTACTTACATTTTAACTAAGGATTCTAGAGAGACAATGCCCTATGAGTGCAAGAAACCTTTTTTAAAATATCTCTGGTTGCCTTTATTTTTTTCTCATTTTTGCCAGTTTCCAGCAATTTAACCATGTATCTTGGTTTGGTATTCCTTGTATTTATTCTGTATGGTATTCACTTACTTCAAATTTGTGATCAATGTTTTTTTGTCGTGATATTGTTTTACAGGCCACTGATGATCCCTGTAATATTTTCAGGTTTCTTTCCTCAATGTCATTCAGTTTTGATAGTTTCTATTGCTTAATCTGAAAGCTCATTGTTCTTTGTTACTGAACCATATCAGGAACCATATCTGAGTCTCCATCGAACTGGCTAACACTGTTTGTCCCACCTTGGTGATTCTCTGAGACTCCACTCCTTCTAATTTGCGGGCCCACCCAAGACCCTTCCAGTGGCTTTTCCATACAAATGGCCTGGCTCATGATGCAGACCTTCCTATAATCTATCAAAGGTTTACAAACCCCCAAATAAGAAGCATCTGGCCTTGGCATGCCTGTACCTCTTGCTAAGCAGGCCCAAGCCCAGCTCTAGTGGCAACCAGACTCAGTTTGCAGTTTTGCCTCTCCCAGGCAGCTCAAAGACCAGCAAAGTTGAAAGACATCTGTGAATCACTTTGTGACTTATGCCATGTAACTCCGGGCAGGGCACATGCAGCAGCTGGAATTGACCTGTGGCAAGGTCCCTCCCAGGAGACCTTGAGGCCTGCACACCCTTCAGACTGCCCTGGAGAACTACACCGCTGCCTCCACAGATTGGGCAGGCAACAGAGCCCTACTAAATCGAGTCCTGCTGTGTAGAGTCGGCCCTTACACAACAGCTCCTCCACTGTAGTCAGGACCAGTCCTCACAAACCAATCAGCCTGAGAGTCTATCACTGCCATTGACATGCAAACAGCATCCAAGGCTCAACTAAAACTGTAAGGCACTCACAACCCACACCAGGGATACATATGCATCACCTGGCTCAGGTGACCAGAGAGACTATGCCACTGAGCCCCAAGGGACACCTACTACACAGACCTGGAGACATAGCATCTCGACCTAATACATAGAAACAAACACAAAGATGCAGCCAAAATGGGGAGACAAAAAAACATGCCCTAAATGAAGGACCAGAAAAAAAAATAAACAAAATAGAGACAAAAAACATTCTACCAGATGCAAAGTTCAAAACAATTGTTATAAGGATGCTCAATGATCTCAGTAAGAACTTCAACAAAGATACAGGAAACATAAAAATGGATATATAATGCATAAATAATAACCAGTCAGAAATGAAGAATACAATAACTAAGACAAGGAGTACATTAGAGGGAATTAACAGTAGATTAGATGAAGCAGAGGATCGAATCAACAATTTAGAAGATAAGGTGGCAGAAAACATGCAATCAGAACAGTGACAAGATAAAAGAATCCAAAAAAGGAGGGTAGTTTAAGGAGCCCCTGGGACAACATCAAGCATACCAACATTTGCATCATTGGGGTACCAGAAGATGAAAGAGAGAGCAAGGAACTGAAACCCTATTTGAAAAAGTAATAACAGAAAACTTCCCTAACCTGGTGAAGAAAATAGACATACAAGCCCAGGAAGCACAGTCCTAAACAAGATGAACCCAAGACACATCATCATGAAAATGCCAAAGGTTAAAGACAAAGGACCTTAAAAGCAGCAAGAGAAGGGTAGTTAGTTACCTACAAGGGAGCTCCTATAAGACCATCAGCTGATTTTTCAACAGAAACTTTGCAGGCCAGAATTGCTTGGCACAAAATATTCAAAGCGATGAAAAGCAAGGACATACAACCAAGATTAGTCTACCCAGCAAAGCTATCATTTAGAATTGAAAAACAGATGAAGAGCTTTCCAGAAAAAAAAAACACAAAAAACAAAAACAAAAACAAACAACAACAACAAAAAAAAACAGTAAAGGAGTCTATCACTACAAAACCAGTATTTAATGAAATGTTAGAGGGAGTTCTTTAAGAAGAAGTAAAACAAAGATTAAAAAATATGAATAATAAAATGGCATTACTACATATCTATCAATAATTTTATTTAGTGGAAATGTATTAAATGCTCCATTAAATATATATAAGGTGGCTGAATGGATAATAAAACAAGACCCTTACATATGCTGCCTACAAAAGACTCATTTCAGATCGAAAGACACATTCAGACTGAAAGTAAAGGGATGTATGTCTGAAAAGGTCTTTATTTCTCTCTCATATCTAACGGAGAGCTTTGCTGGATATATTATTTTTGGCTGGAAGTTTCTTTCTTTTAATATTTTGAATATTTGGTTCCACTCCCTCCTAGCTTGTAAAGATTGTGCTAAGAAGTTCATTGATAATCTAATGTTTTTTTCCTTTTTATGTTACTGTCTTCTTTTCTCTGGCTGCTTGAGAATTCTTTCTCTGTCATTAGTTTTTGACAACTTTAATATAACGTCTTGGAGAAGGCTTTGGGGTTGAGATAATTAGTTCTGTTCATTTCTTGGATTCAAGGATCCAGTACTTCCCATAGGTTTGGGAAATTCTCATTGACTATTTGTTTCAATGTGTTCTCTGTCCCATTCTTCCTCTCTTCTTTTTCTGGTTACCCATTCTTATATAGCTTTTTCTGATGGTGTCAGATAGTTCTTGCAGAGTGTTTTTCTTTTTTCACTTTTTTTCACTCTCAAGCCTCTCTCTTCTTCCATCTGCATCATTTCCAGGTTTCTGTCTTTGATATCACTAATTCTTTCCTTCATCTGGTCAACTCTATTTCCTAAGCTTGCTATTTCATTCTTCATCACTTTTAATGCATTCTTCATCTTCAAAAGTTCTATTTGATTCTTTCTTAGAGTTTCAATCTTCTTGGTAAAGTATTCTTGTTGTTTGTTGATTTCGTATCTCAGTTCTTTGTACTGTCAATCGGAATTTTCTTGCATCTCATTTATAATTTTTTTCAGAAGTACAATTTTGAATTATCTGCCATTTAGCTCACATATTTCTATATGTTTAAGCTTATTATCTGGAGATTTTTCACTTTCTTTCTGAGCTGCCTTGTCCTCTTGGTTGTTCATGGTGTTTGATGGACTATTTCTTCGTTTGGACCTTAATGGGAATGTACACTGCTTTAAAAAAAAAAAAAGAAAGAAAGAAAAAAATTTATAATACTGTGATATGTCCTTAGCAGGTTGATAAGAAGAGGTTTTATTATTTTTTTAATTTAATTTTAGTAGGTGGCACCCAAGCCTCCTGAACTGCCCAAGTCTTCTGGTTCTCCACTTTGAGGTTTAAAATGTCCTTTATTCTCTGGGGATTTATATGTCTCCTCTGTGACCAGGTCGCCTCAGTCTCAGGGCTCCACCCCATGGGAGAACATGAAGTTCATGGGGACTCAAGCCTCTGAAAAGGCCTTGAAGTCCTGGTACTGCCCCAACAGTCTGATGCAATGCTCCACTGCTTCATTCCAAATCAGCCTGTCTGGGTGGTGGTGGGGTAGATTAGGAGAAGTCAGCAGTGTGTGTCTGTTTTCCTTCTAGAAATGCTGGCCCTCAAACTTCAGCTGCCTTGTTTCTGTATCTTTGGCCTTGTCACTGGGACCGGCTGCAGTGTGTGTTTTAGTTCTGGTTGCTGCAAAATCCCCTAAGGCTCTGTGATAGCTCTGGGAGGGTGGGGGGCCCATTCTAGGATGTTGGGGGGAGGCAGTCAGACTGCCTGACTCAGCTTTCTGCTTGACAATGGCAGTTGCTAAGACACAGCTGTTGCCCCTCTGCACTTAGTCTCTGCCTTGTTCTCTGCTCTGATCACTGAGTTCCACTGCATGGAATTTGCTGATCACTCAGGCAAGACTGTTGAGGGCTTCAAAGAGCCAAGAAACTTCCATGTAACTCTTACCTCCCCCTCATCCTGCAGGGAGCTCCAGGCTACATTCCACAGCACCCCCTTCCTTTTCTCCTCCCTGCTTGCATGATTTGCCCACTTTCAGATACTCCGATGTGAAGACTTCTCAGAGGTGCTTGTGTGCATGCTGGATGGTATCTGTTGGATTGTAGGTGTTCAGCTTTTTGTAATTTCAAGAGGAGAGATAAGGGGAGATCCCTAACATGCCATGCTTCTGATGTCACTCCTCTATCCCATTTAATGTAGTCTTTATTTTAATTAATGTATTCTTCATTTCTGATATTCATTTTTTTTATGTTTTCTATCTCCATTTTTATATTTCCTATGTCTTTGTCGAAGTTCTCACTGAGATCATTGAGCAGCCTTATAAGGAGTGTTTTGAACTCTGCACCTGGTAGATTTTCTGTCTCCATTTTGTTTAGTTTTTCTTTTGGAACTTTATTTTGTTCTTTCATTTGGGACATGTTTTTTTGTCTCCTCATTTTGGCTGCATCCCTGTGTTTATTTCTGTGTATTACATAGAGCCGCTATGTCTCTTGGTCTTAGTAGAGTGGCCTTATGTAGTAGGTATTCTGTGGGGCCCAGTGTCACCGTCTCATTGGTCACCTGAGTCAGAAGCTTCAGTGTCTCCCTTGTGTGGGTTGTCTGTGTTCTCCAGTTGTAGTTGAGACCTGGTTGCTGTTTGCACATCAAAGAGAGGGATTGACCTTCAGGCTGATTAGTTGTGAGGATTGGCCCTGACTACAGTGGAGGAACTGTTTTGCAGTGGCTGACCCTATGGGACAAGATTTATTTAGTGGCTTTCTTGTGCCTGTCCATTCTGCCCTTTGGTTGTATAATGTCTGGAGGTGGCTGGGTGGTTCTCCAGGGCAATCTGAAGATTGCCACTGGGTTTGCAGGCCCTGAGCCTCCTGACAGGAGCCCCGCCACAGGCCAATGTCAGCTGCAGCCTATACCACCCCTGGGGCCACCTGGCATGAGCCGCAAAGCAATCTGAAGACATCTTTCATCCATGCTGGGCTTGGAGGTGCCTGGGAGAGGCCAAGCCTCAAAGTGAGGCCAGCTGCTGCCAATGCTGGGCTCAGGGCTACTTAGCAAGAGGTATGGGTACACTGATGCCAGATGCTGTTTTTTTGTTTGTTTGTTTGTTTGTCTTGTTTTTTGTGTTTTTTTTTGGGGGGGGAGGCATTGTGAATCTTTGAGAGGTTTTAGGTAAGTTTGCAGGTTGAGCCAAGACAGGCCATTTGTATGGAAAAGGTACTGGAAGAGGTTTGGGTGTACCCACAAGTTGCATGGCCCAGGGTTTTAAGGAAGCATCAGGGCATGGCAACCAGTGTTAACCAGGTTGATAGAAACTCAAATATGGCACCCACCTTAGTCTGCAGCCCTGGATAGGGGAGGGCTCAACAAAGGAATATTGCCCTCTGCCAGCACTTCTGTCTAAAAGAATAGTACCCCTCCAGCACTTGCCGTGAAGCCAGACAATTCGGTTCTCCCTGTATGTCCCTATTGCCTTTGAAACTGCTACCTCAGTGCTGGAGCTCAGACTGAGCCAGTCTATTAGGGAGTAAGTCCATGCATGGACCCAATAAGCAGAATCCCTGGGACTCCACTATTTCTCTGTCTCACTCAGCCACAATCTCTGCTGCTTTTCACAGCCATAAGTTGGGGGAACTTCTTTCCCCATTTCTAGAACTCTGGGCTGGGGTGCCTGATGTGGGACTGGGGCTCCTTGCCTTTCAGGGAGAACCTTCACAGCTGAGATATCTCTCCCAATTTTGAACTGCCACATGAGGGTGTGAGACCAGCCCCTTTTGCATTTCTACCCCTTTTACCAGTCTCGAGTGGCTTCTTCAGTATATCCTTAGTTGTAGGATTTCTGTTCAGTCAGATTTCAGGTGATTCTCAATGATGGTTTTTCTGTAGTTTCCTTGATGCTTATGTCTCTGTTAATTCAAAAATTGTGTCTTGCGAGTACCACTTAATTTAGGCAACAATTTATACTGTTTTATTGCAGTTTTCATGCTACTCTCTTTCCTTGAAATAGAAGGGAACCAATACAAAGGGCTCCTTTCCTAATTCTATCCTGGAGCACAACTTTAAATAATAACATATTTGTTCCATTTTCATGTCATTGATGCTTATATAAGGTGAATCTTAGTGCTGAATAAGATAAGAAGAGTAGTAGCTTTTTCACCAGACCTGCAACAAAAAAAAATGCGCTTATCGAAAATTTATATATTTTTTAATAGTTTATGACACTGGAAAGACATGTGTTATGCTGTCATAGGAAATTGGTGTGTGCTCTATAAAATTGTTGACCTGCTAATAATCTTTATTCAGAAGTTAAGAAGGAAGCTAGCATAATATTGTCTTTAGGATGTTTTACCTTTCACTTAATATGTGTACTTATTAAAGTTATTTGCTCATTCAAATTGGTAAAGTATTCATAAATATTTAAGGTTTATACTCCCAATACTTCTATCACATGTATCGAGCAGCAGCATGGTGCGGTGATTAAGAGTGTACACTCTGGGATCAAACTAGCTAGAGTTAAGTCTCAATTCTACTGCTTACTGGTCCTGAGACCTTAGATAAGTCTTGTTACCTATTTTTGTCTCGGGTTCTTTTACTGTAAAATGGGGATATAGTATATATTTCACAGGCTTCTGGTAGCAAGTGAACATAGGCAAAGAACTTAATATGCCTGGCCTGTGGTAAGTATTTCTCAGGTGGTATCTATAAATAGGAAGTGCCCCACAGCAAAAAATGCATATCTCACAGTCATCCTTTCCTACTACCTTAATTTCAAAATGCTATCTAGGTGATGTAACTTCTAGATTAGCCAGAAGGGAAAAATTCCCTCTGTTCCATTTTCACTGTTTTGCTCTCTTTATTAAGGCAAAAGCCAACTTGGTTAAATAATTATTTTCCTATTCTGAATGTTGTGAATATATTGACACTCAATGAATATTTATCCATCTGAATAAAAAGACATCCTCTATTTGGTTTCATAATTTCCCAAAAAGTGACTCAAGGTTTGACTCAAACTTTATGTACTTGCAGAAATCTAATGTAAATTTTTTCTATCAAATGAAGTAGAAAGTCATTAGCAGTATCTTGTAGAAATGTTCTAATCATGGTCGCCTTCTATGTACTGAACACATTTTATATGTGTAATGAGATTTGTCTATTAGTGACATCTGCTACTTTTTAATCAGCTCCTAACAATAATAACAAATAATCACAGAAAATGGATTTAGAAAGTCTGCTTTAATTAAATCTGTTTACCTCAAGTTATGTCACAATTTTTTTATTCCCTGGATGTATGTTCCACTCTTTATCTCAGGGTACAGTTTTTCATCTCTGCCCAGAGCAGACATTTATCTTTATTTTACATTGCCTCTTCTAAGCCTCAAGCTATTGACTCAGAAAGTCTTCTAATTTTTACTCAACCCAACTTATCTTTATCATGTTACTGATATTGTTGAATTCTATAGTTTAGAAGGAAAATATTTCCCAGGATTATGGCCAGTTAACTCAGATAGTTGGAATGTACTAATGAGGTCAATGCCGGGGATTTGATTCTTATAAAGGCCAGTTAGCTTTATGCTTTTCTACCAGGATAGCTCTGACAAAGATGTGTACTCTTAACTCAAATGGAGATTCATTGAGAGATTGTAGATTTTTAATCATAAAGCCATCTCCATTACTGAAAGAAAGAAAAATGAAACTCAGATGCACACCTGACAAGTTCTGAATCAGTAGATCCATTTTTGTTCATGCAGTGTGAATACTTCAGACCTCTCTAGTCAGTGGTTACAAGTGAGGTCACATGAACCATAATAATGCCAACATCACTGTCTTGTTATTTTCACTTGCATATTTCAGGATCCCTTGACTTCACCAAAGTGTCACACAGTTATATAGGAGAATCCCTAGAGGTGTTGCACCTGTGCTCACAAACAGTATTTTCATCTTCATATCTTTAAGGCCTTTTGTCAATATCTGTTCCCCAAGAAGACACTTGAAAATGTCACTTTACTGCAGTCACTGCTTCCATGCCATTTTGTGAGACCATGAATTCTTGCTTAGAGGAATTTCTTCTTATATTCTTCAAAGTAGCAAATCTTGTGAGGAGCCAAAATAACACTTATGATCTTTTCAATTCTTACTGTGTCTGTGTCACTCTGGGCAAAATGGGGAGAGTGTTACTCTGCCCCCAATCTATAGCACTTTTTAACTGAGACACTAAAGCAGTATTGCTTATGTCACTCTCTTTCTCTATTGCTACTGTGAAAATAGCTCCTTTGGCTTCTGTCTTAAGTCTTGCTCAAATTCCAATCTTTGAGACTGGTGGGACACCAGATACCATCTTGGTCTCTCTATTTCCTTTTATTTCCTCCAGAATCTGTGCAAAATGTGGACAAAACCCCTCCCTATTACTTCAGCCCTCATGCAAATTAACTCTGCTAGCTTACCATAGTCATCCTGACTTGCCTGAACTCTGGCATTGGACATAATAAGGATCAAGCTGACATCTCTGCCGTGTTTAAAAAAGGAAACCTACTCAAGAACCTATTTGAATACTCTATTGTTGTGACCCAGGCCAGCTGAGTAAGATATACTTCATGGTATGATTTCAAGAGAGTAGGGAAGATACTTGCATTCCAATCTTCCTTCAACCGTTGGCAGGATTCCTGGATTTTACTCACAGAGGTGTCTCTTTTCACTCAGTATTTTGATCTTTAAAAAGAAGACTTTATGAAAGAGGTAACATGCCACACTCTTATAAGTAATCTAGAGCTGAGTGGAAATGAAAAAGCTGTGCAGGTTTTCATAGGAAAAAAGCAGGCAAGAGTCAAACCCAGAGAGATTAGTTGGAGTATGGACTCCAGAGGGAGTAAAAAAGGTGAAAAGTAGGCTATGAGTATGAACATAAACTTACTGACTTCACAGTGATTTCTGAGGACCATGCTTTGATGAAGTACACTGCCCTTTAATCAAATCTCTGATACTGCATTCTCCATCCTACTCTATAGAGGGAAACAGTTTTTCATTTTCAACTGTTATTTTGATGCCCTGTAAAAAAAAAAAGAGGGTAATATTCCAGCCCACTTGTTTGTAAGGATTTTATCCATTTTTTTCTTCTTCCTCATCTTATCATTTCCTATTGCAATCACAAAACCAACAACAACAAAATAATATATTGCGAAGACCCTACCACAGGCCTATCCTCCATGAAATCAAACTAGAGTGGCAGAAACAGAAAGAGAAATAGAGTCCAGAGGTAAGCTGCTTAGTTTTCATTAGCAGGTGGCTGTAAGGGCCCCACATCTTTATTTATTTTCAAGTTTGACCTAAGAAAGCTGCCATTTTATTTTTATGGCTGATCTATGACATCATGGAAGTTAGCTCATCATAATTTATTTAAATCAGAGACTCCATCAACCCTAAACCAGGTCAGTGTTAAACTGTACAAAGAAATGTTATTCTCTAGAAAAGTGTCAGTAGTAAAATGCCTTACCAATAAAATGACCCTTAGAATAGTTCTGTGGCATTACAGTACTCAGAGGGATAGAAGCCCCTGGTATCATGCTCACTGAGATATAGTTGCTAACCATCAATAAGGATGTATCCATGTAAATATCAATATTCACAGCTCACCTTCAGAAGCCATTAAGATTCAGCTTCAATTTGGGAGTCAGGTCTAAAGTGAAAAAGTGCTGACAGAAATCTTCTCTGATCTATATTTACTTTGAAGTCCCTGGCCTAGAATTGGTAGACAGGTAAGGACAGGAGTTACCCAAGCAACCATACATGTTGAGGAGCATGTAGCCTCCTAATAAGTCACAGCTGGTAGTTATCAAATCTAAATTAACTTGAGATTCCCACCAGCACAGAAGAATCAATATTTATCAAGAGAAAAAGTGATATTCATTACTGCCATTTGAAGGTCATGCATATAAACCATATATGAGTAATGCTAAAGCTCAGAGATATTTTCTCTCACAATTTAGTAGATAGAGTGCCTCCGCTTCATTTTGCCATTGCACGATAGCCTGATTTCTCCCTGAACTAATGCCTAATCCCATCTTTCTCTTGACCTTTGCGATAATATATTTCTTAAAAATAATAGTGCTATGCAGGAATAAGCAGCAAGGAAGCTTTGGGGACAATACAATGTTTTGCATTAGAAGAGGGGAAAAGATTCAACAATATCAAGTTGGCAATACCCAGCCAGGTACAAATTCAACAGAAGATCTCAGGGTTAGAGTAGAAAACAAGCTGACTGTGAGGAGTATCACTTCAGTTTTTCCAAGATTTACAAGTAGACATGGGAAGTGGATATTGGCTTGAGGCACTTGGCTTGAATTCCTCTTGCCCTCTACTCCCATTATATGTAGAGTTGCTCCAACTCTCACTGACCTGTCATATCTGCTTTGGTGCTGTGCTTCTAAAAGAGAAAAGCCAGGAGTTGAAACTCAGTGTTAAGCTGATAAACCACTTTAAAAATCTTTTATGACCTGGGAAGAAATTTAAAGAAAGCAGAGTTTTTTTTAAAGTCGTATAATATTGGATATCTTAAGAACTTAATTAATTATAGTCCTCCTAGCTAGGCTGCCAGGAAAGCAGGAGCTCATCCCTGCACTAAAGATAAGTAGTCAAGAGTTCTAGTCACCCAGAGGGCTTAGTTTGGCTTTCAGGATAATCTTCTTAGGAAGAGGATCAATAGACAATAGGAAGGCTCCTACACTCAGGTTATGGCCTTCTTCATTCTGAAAGAGCTGCAATTCTCCTCTCATTGGAAGGCTTTAAGTAGAATTCATCCATCCAGTCAATGGATATTTATTTAGTAGCTACTATGTTCCAGGCACTATTTTAGATTTTGATGATTAAATAAAATAGAGCTTGCTTCCATGGAGGTAATGTGTTAGAAGTAAAGGGAGCAAGAAAAAATAAGCAAATACACAAACATATAAATATATATTTTTTCAGATGGTGATAATTGTTAACAATAAAAATGAAGCAGGATAAGGTAAAACAGAATAAGAGCAATGGCTACAAAATTAAATAGGGTAGTCAAGGAAGGCCCCTCTAAAAAGGTAGCATTTGAATTTTAACAATGCACATTTATTGGACACCTATTATGTGCCAGCCATAATAATTAACTCTATCTTCACCAAAATTCTATGAGGTATTCTTGTTTGTTTTACAAACATGGAAATTGGGCCTGGTAGAAGTTAAATAACTTAATCAAGGAAATACAGCTGGTGAGAACAGCACTGGGGTTTGAAATCAAAAAGTCTGGCGCCAAATCCCATGCTTGGAAATCACTGTAATACTTGACATTTTGGACTCTGCATAAAGGTAGAGGGATGTGCACACAGTCTGATTAGCTTTGCAAGGCACCAATGGGACTATGCAAAAAGGAGAATAAGGGAGAACACAGAAAGCAGAGGAATAAAAAGATTAATATTTTAGTTTTTTCTATATGTAAGCTATTTTAAGCATAAAGTCTCATTGAATCCTTCCAACCAAACTATGAGGTAGTCATAAGCATACCTACTTTGCAGATGAGAAAATTGAGGTACAGTGTGGCTAAGCAAGTTGCCCAAGGTCTCATGACCACAAAGGACAAGACTCCAAATTTGGGTCCGTCTATCGTGAAAGTCAATGTTGTTTCGAATATACCATGTGTCTCCAGAGAGAAAAAGAAAGACAATGAAATCGAGTGAAATACATGGAGACATAGAGAGAAAGAGGGAACTACAAAATAATTACTTAATAAGTTTGGAACACCAGAGGATGAAAAAGCTTAAAGAATTTTTAATAGCCTCATCATCCTCAACCTCTTCTTCCACACCAAGTTAAGTGAACTCTTGAGAGTTTCTATGATTTGGAGATTTCAAGAATTGGCATGTCTAGTTTCTCATCAAGATCTAGTGATTTTATGTGAAATAGCCCTTGAACAGTGCATTGTCTTCTATAACTGCTACTGTCATTGAGTCAGGTGCTCTAAGAAAATAAGGCAAGTAAATTTAGTAAAGACATGAAGGAATATTTAAGACCCCTTGGATATTTCAGAACTAGGATATGGTTGTTTGATAAGTAGCTATTTTTTCCCCTTCAGAAGCACATTTTACAGCTGTGAGCTTTAATAAAATAACTTTAGATATGCCTTTGCCTGCCAACATTTTCCTTTCTAATAGTACAGTAGTGACACTGTGGGAATTGTCAGAATAAGCTGATGGGCAGTGTTAGTAATGAAAGCCAAATGGACCACTGCCTGTCTTGTGTCATAGCTTTTGTGTGGTGTGGAAAAATCAGGATGTGGTCGAACCACTTGTGGGATGAGGCCAACGTAACCCATTCATTATTCTGGACAAGCAGCAAGTCTGCCTCTCACCCCATGCCTGCTTTGCCTTGTTTTCTCTTCCCTCTCATTCTTTTCCCACACACAGTCAATGGCTCTGATTTTTGCTGTAAAGCAGCAAAAAGACTTGGCTATTCTATCCTTAACAGAGCCTTAGGTGACTCTCCACAAAGGAAAGCTGAGGGAGACCCAGTATGGGAGACTAGCCAGTTCCATCATTCATATTCTTCAGGTAACTCTAAAAAAGTCCTTTTTTTTTTCAGTTGTAAAATGCTATTTCAGTGGCTATTGCTTTCTCAAAACTTTCTAGGATTAATTACATGTTCTTGAGAACTATGAACATGTAAAACTAGGTGTTTATGAATTTATTAGATATTGGGGAAACTGGTGTTTTAAAAGGAAAGTGTGGTCCTTTTTAGAATATACTCTAAAAAGTGGACCAGAGAAAACATTGAAATTCACCTCTGGCTCTGTAGAGCCAGAGAATGGGCTTATAATCCATTGTCAGTTTAAAATGGAATTAGAACCGGAAGTTAAATATAAATAATAAATGAAGTTGATTTTAAGGAGATTTGGGCCAGTACATAGGCTTTGAGTGCCTAGAAACCAAGAAATTCTATTCTGGTATATATTTTCCAATTTTGCTATGAGGCGCTAAGATAGACCACTTTCATGACATCTCCTTTCACCAGTGTCCATCTGTAAAAAGGGTGCAGTGCCATTTTGATCATAAATATTCTGAGCCGGCGTCTTCCAGTAAATTTAATCTCAATTTATAAACAAAGTACAGAGTAATCTAGTTGAATTTTAATGAGCTTACATGGTGTATCTGCAAATCTGGATATTGTCTCTGTACCACTTTCCCACATTACTCCTCCACCCTCAGCCCTTGCCATCTATGTAATCAGTGTGAAAAAGCCTATTCTTCTATCAAAGACTAAACTTGGCAAATAATAGTTAATTGAAGCACATTTTCTGTTTCTTTGGGTTGAATTAGTGCCAGGTTATCTTTCCAAGATACTACTGACCATCTGCTGTCAGCAAGGGAAAGGAAATGGGGCAAATAAATAAGGAGAATAAAAGGTTATAGGGTAGTCAAGATAAAATGTGACTGTAGAACATGTTCCACAAATTAAGCAACCTGTGCAGAGTAATTTGGCTGATGAAGATCTTCAAAGTGTCATGTCAGTCAGAATCTGAGAGCTTTCATCCTCACTTGGCTTTTAGTGATTCATGTGGGAATAGGGAGAGGGGGAGCCAATATGGATGGAGGCCAGATGAGAGGAAAACAAAACAAAGTGTTTTGCTTACAGAAACCTCCTTAGAGAAATAAAACCATTGCCAACTCTAGAACTGAAACGTATATGCTTAAAGGCAGCAACCCAGGAAGAGCTTAAGTCTAGTGTAAATATCCAGAGGGCAGGTCACTTGGAAGTAGTGGAACAGGAAGAAGGTCCCCAGAAATAAGTACCTGTATGTAGCCATGTCTCTCACATTACTTCTTGGACACAGTTTTTGAGTAGCTTTAACTTTAGCTACCTAGCTATTCAGCCAGGGGACCCTGTCTATGCACATTCTTTTCTAATCATCCAGAGTTGGAAAACTGGACCATAGTTTCTATTTCTTGATTAACTGGAAACTTATCTATGCCTTTTGATTATGTTAATAACTTTACAAAGTTAGATGCCCTATTTCCCAAACTGACATAAGCCAGCCTTCTAAATGCGGGGCATACTCTACTTTGACAACCTGTCAATAACAATTCCCTCTCTTGATCCTTAAAATCTTTTCATCCATTTACTTGTTGTAAAAAGTCTGCAGAGCACTAACCCTATGGTAGATACTATACTAGGCATTGAAAATACAAAGTTAATATGATGTAGTTCTCAATCTAGTAGTAGAGATATAGGTATAGAGAAATTGTTGAAATATTACACTAAGTGTTAAAAGAGTTAAGTAAAAAATTGTGCCTGAGAGATTGGAGACTGTTACACTGAGATGATAATGTTTAAGCAGGTTAAAGACAGAGACATGACAGAAAAGTATTCTAGACAGAAATAAACAAGTGAAAAGGCACAAAGGCATAAAAGCGTGTGGTCCATTTAAGGAATCATAAGTGACCTAGTACAATGGGGGAACATATGGTTCAAATGGAGAAGTGCTAATTATTGAAGCCAAAGAGATAAACTAGAGCAAGCTCATTCAGAGCTTCCTATAATTCATTTAAAAACAAAAATAGACTTCATTCTAAGTAATAGTGACCCTCTGACAATTTTAAGCAGAAGAAATAATGTTCTGATTTCCATTTTAGGAACCTAGCTTTGTGGTATTATCCGGAGGATGATGGATGACAATCCTGAAAATAGGGAGACTGGTTAAGAAGATGTCGCAATGACTCTCATCCAAACTGCTGAAGAGCAGATCTCAAGTACTGCAGAGGGTTTGTTTGTGTGTGGGGTGTGGAGGAGAGTTAGCAAGTGATGGTGGAAGGAGAGTGAAGGGGTTGGTTTCAGAGATAGATAGGAGTAAAAATTAAAGAGCTTGGTAACTGATTGTGTGTGTAGCATGTAAGACAGGAAAGAGTAGAGGCTGATATCGAGGTATATGATTTTGACTGGTACATGAATGGTAATGCTAGAAAGGTATATTATTTCCAAGTTCTCTGCTTTCTTTATTTACATTTCCTTCTTTTTGTTATTGGTTGCTTTTCTTTTCTTAACTCAGATAATCTCTTAACAAAAAGTTTGCAAAGAGTTTTGAGAAACCTAGACTATAACAAATTAAGGACAACTGAAAACTCATACAGCCAAAGAAGCTGTGGCTTGATGGGTGACCAAAATAACGCAAGTGTAAGAAAGGTTGTTTTGCTTTGTTTTGTTTTGTTTTAGAGGAGATTTTTAAACCTTTAATTTCTATCTACGCAGAAGAGTAAACAAGGAAGTAGAATGAAAATATAGTGAGATGTAAGGAAGATGTTTTTAACTATTATAAGGAAATAGATTAGAATGAAAGAACTGGATGGAAGCTATGCGAATCTTCAAGAAGAGATATAATCTTGAGACCTAAATAATTTAGATACCAGCCTAAAGGCAGGGGCCCGGATTAGATAATCTCTCTGAGCATTCCTTCTGCAAATGTCCTGTTCTGCCCCAGATATTTCCAGAGGAAAAGGTCACAGCATATAATTAAAATTATCTAACCTGCATGGCTCTAGAAATGGAGACAGAGATCAGAGATGGTGGGGGAAAAATGCTTACTTCAATTTTAAAGTATTTTTAAGTAGAATCTTTAAGGCCAGCTCCTGTTAGGGAAAAAGTGCACCTAAGAGCAAGAACATAGAACATCTAGATAGCCAACATAACGGAAGGAATGGAGGGGAGCAGTACAAGTAGAAAGATGTAAAGCAATGAATCAAACCTTCACTAAGTATGAAACCAGTGCAGTATACTCTCTCTATACTAAAGCTGTAGATTTTTTGAAGAAAGCAGCTTAGATGTGAGGCCCATGGACCATAAAAGGCATGTGCATTCTCCACACTCTGAGACACAGGTAGGAAACATTAATACACATTCATGCACAAAGAGTACACATATGTAAACTGTGGTTCTAGCAGAATATAAAAATAAGGTATTTTAATGATTAGCAATGAATTGGGCTCCCAGTGGAGAATTATGTCAAGAACTATAAGACCAGAGGATTTCTAGCTGAATAAAACAGCGTCTTACCAAAGTATAGATCTCTGAGTAATGGGTCATACTTTTCCATTTCTTCTTAAGAGTTCATTTACATTTGAATCATTAATTCTGTTGCAATGAATTATGTCAATTTGAATTATTTGGTAACTTCTATTATACCATTATTTGTGGGTGAATCTAGAGGATCGATATATAAAATCTCATTTGTAAATTTGTCTTGGATTTTCTTAGCCTGGAAAGTTAAAAAAAAATTGTTAAATATAATATTATTGATGCATCAGAAATTTCATTCCTTTTTTTTTTCCTCAGGGGAATTTTTATCAAAATCTATAGCCCATGGCATTTGTCCAGGGATTTGTGGAGACTTTTTGTCAAAGGAAGATAAGGCCTTAAAAAAAGAAAAACAACTCAGAGAGTTTCCTTCATTGGGTCCCCTCTCTTTAGTACTTTTACTCATTAATTAAATTTTACAAAAGGTGCACTCTGCTACCAGGCTCCAGGGTATATTAACATAATTTAAATAGGAGAAGATAATAAAACTGTCAAAACTCTGTGTGTGTATGTGTATGAGTGAAAAAGAGAGAGAGAGAGAGAGACAGGGAGAGAGTCAGAGACAGAGACAGAGACAGAGAGAAATGAAGAGAGACAGAAATAAAAGCAACAGCCATAAACACAGTAGTCACCATATACTTTTATATTATTTTTGCCTGTTCAGAAAGAACAGTCTTGCTCAAAAAGATGAATCATGAGTGGTGATATCCCCTTCTTTCTTCAAGCAGTGTCCCATATCACTATAAATTTGATTTTATGACATTCTCTGACTATCTTTGATGTGCCATATAGCATATATTTATTAAAAAGAAAATCAGAAGATCGTTAAAATCCTTTTACTTTAGCACTGTTATTAGAACCTTATGATGCATTTTGAGGTAACACAAAGCACCCCCAGGTGCAGGTGATAGAAAATGGAAGGTGTCATAAAACACGTTAGGCTGATCTGGCATGGTGTGTAACTGATATGTATTTGTAACAACATATTAGGCATCAAGAGTTTAACGTAGTTAAATGGCTGGTGGTTATTTGCCTCCTTCAGAGAAGCAAAGAGGGAATTTTTGGTTACTGCCTTGTTAAACTCTTTCTCTCTTTTCCTGTACATATTAGTTCAGGAAATATCAACTAGGTGAATTTCAAATAAGGCCAATTTTGATTGTAGCACTTCACTGAATTAACACTTTTTATTACTGCATTGTGTGCAATGCTGACTTTAAAAAAGAAGTTATACAAGTATGAGAATTGGTGTAACCTTTATTAAATTCATGAAATAATTGACATCGCATCCAGCCCTCCCTGAACTGAGACTCTGATCTGTGGAGTATGTCACTCACCTTATAGTTACATTAGCAACATTTTCATTTTTTATGATGTCAAATCTTACACCATTTCAAGGAAATAATTGTGTATATACCTTCTTATAAATAGCAATTTATTGCTGAATGGTTGCTGTTATATGATTGCTGCACCAAAACCCCACAAACTGAATTTTTACACTCTGCCTACATAGGAAGCATTCAACCTCTATTTTTAAATAAAATAAATAAATAATCATAAAAGGATGGACAATTAAAGTTACTTTATATTTTATTAAGGATTTATACTTTATATTTTCTATCACTTCTTTGATAATCACTATACTGGAGTGGAAGATTATTAAGCCCATTGATTTTAAACACTGAAGGTCACATACCTAACAGTATAACTAAATCTGGAACTCTAGTCTCATAATTTGCCATCTTATACTATGTGGTAGTAGCTAAGGCTGTCACAAATATTTCACTTCTCCTTGCAGCCATATTTTAGAATTATACTTTCTGGTCAGTTGAAATCAGGCATGGCCATGACTTGATTTGGCCATTGAAATGTGAACAGAAGTGACATGTATCATTTTTTGGTGGAAATGGTTAATTGCCAGTGCTCTTCAGCCTTTCAATTACCTTTCTTTTGTGATTGTGGAAGGGGGTCAAATATATGGTGATGGAAGTAAATTTAACTTTGGGTGGTGAACACACAATGTAATATACATATGACATATTAATGGATTTTACACTTGAAACCTATATAATTTTATTAACCAATGTCACCCCAACAAATTTAATTTAAAATCAAAGAAGAAGAAAAAAGATGGATCCTCCTTCTGCCTGTGTTCTTGAGTGATTACCATGGACAGAACCTCCACCTCACAAACCAACATTACACATGAAATCTAAATAAGAATTACATCTTTGTTGTTTTAAGATGATGAGATTTTGATGATAGTTGTTTTTGAATAACCTAGCCTATCCCAATATACTCTTTCCATAGGAATAACCGATATGTCCTCATTTAAGTATATCTTCCTCATAGCTTCATATCTCTCAAACCTTGCTCCTCTGGAGCCAACACTATTTTTGCACAACTACATTAGCACCATTTTATGACTATTCTCAGATTAAAACATTTTGGATTTGTAGGTTTACAGAAATGAGAGCCAGTTTTCTATTCTCTTTAAATGTAGTGAGAATATTAATCACAGATTGAGAGCTGGAAAGAATTTCATGAGTCCAGCAATTCCACTTTAATCAGGTTAGCATTTTCTCATTCTCTATTGTACATGCTTTGCATCAGAAAGGAAAATATTTAACATGAAGGGGAAATACTGAACAGAAGTAGAGAAGAAGAACATGGCAATGATCACAATGCCATGCATTTGAAGACTGCCTCGCCCTATTAAGTTTAATTGCACTTCAGATATCACCTATGAAAAAGGAAAAAGAAAGAGAAAGGATAATAATAGGGGAGGGAACCAAAACCTCTCTTTTATCAAGATAGAAGTATATTTCTCTGAATATAGCAGATCACCTTTGAAAGTGCAAATTTTAGATGTTACTACAGCACTAAAAAAACTTAATAGTCAACTACTTGCAGCTATAATTTAAGCTTAAATGTGCCTTTCCCCTTGCCATGTTCAAAATTACATTATTTCCTTGGTTGAGCTTATTAAATCATGCACAAGCAAAAATGCAATAGAGCCTATAGAAGAGTCTGGAACACAATTAAGAGTTCTATAGAATGTTGGAATTATAACCTTAATAAATGTAAGGAGACTTAGAAATCACGTGGTACAACTCCCTCTCTTACAGGTGAGAAGACTGAGATCTAGAAAGAAGAGACTTAGCTCAGTTCATACACAACTATCTACATTTCCTGGATATATACATATGACTATCAGGGTTTATATCTCTTTAATAAAATCTTAAAAGTATCTCATTAACCAAGTTCCTAAATTCTGTAAGTCAATTTTTCAATCTGGAACATAAGCTAGATCCTCTGTATGTTGATTGATGATAATGATGATGATGATGGTGATGATAATGATGAGAAATTATTCAAATTAGTTATCATGTAAGAGGTTGATCCTCTATATCAAAGAAACCTAAATATATATTGCCTTAAACAAGACTAAAATGGTTTGAGTTATTTCCCCCTCACATGTTCATCTATATGTAATTAGTCCAGGGCTGATATGGTGAATCCATGTTGTAAAGGAACCAGGCTCCATCTCTCTTGCAACTCTACTAACCACTGTTGCCCTCATCCACAAGGTCAAAGATGATATTCTCATATGATGATTATAATGGGTAATTACTTCATGTGTTACTCCTTGATAACAATTTATTTTTATTTGACTTATTCTTGAAGACCATTGCCTTAATTCAAATGGAATGTTGCTTAGAGTAATTAACACACTAAGCTTATCAGATTTGTCTCTAGAAAAGAGAACACTAAGGAAGGAAATGACAAGACATGTCTACTACTGCTTGGAAAGTTGTATGGTAAAGGAGACTTGGGGATGTCTCATAAGAACTATCTCATAGATGACCACCCACTCTATTTATATATAGGATTAAACCCTTGCTTTGCCCCTAATTTTCTCTTTTTACTGAAGAGGGAATTATCAGAGCCTTCTTTAACGATTGGCCCTTAATCAGACTTCAAAATAAGATTTTAAAAAATTTACCTTTATCCCTAGAAATTAAAACATTCCAAGTATGTCTATTTTCAATTTTCCTCCAGAGTGAAGACACAGTCTGCATGGCTGACATTATAATAGGCCATAGGAGCATTTGGCGATACCAGTCTTTCCTTGACCTGCCAAATATTTATCAGGTTCTGGATTTCCCACTGCTCTGGAAGCTTAAACATCTAGAAACAGACAAGAAATGATTTACAAAAAACTTTAGCGTCAGGAAAATAGAAAGTACACCACAAAGATAAGCGAATATGTCAAATCCAGTGAAGCTAAAACTTCTTAGAAAATTGTTTATTTTCCAAGTGAAAATTAAGACTTATGGAATGCTTAAATCTATGTATTATGGCCAGGAAGGTAGTTCATGGATGAAAATTAATTACTTTTCTGTCCTATATCTCTCTAAGGTTAATGACTTTTACATAGTGTCTTAAGTATAGGTATACTTCACTTTAAATCAACCTAACATTTGAAAATCTTCATTGACACAAAAATCAAAATTATTTCTCAGCTCCATAAAAGGATTCAAGAAGGCTTTCTTTGTATACCAAGATTCTCTAGTTCAAGAGTCAGCAAACTATGACCCAAGGACCAAATCTAACCAGCCCCTATTTTTCTAAATAAAGTTTTATTATAATTCGCTTATGCTCACTCATTTAGTTTATGACTTCTTTATGGCCGTTTTCACACTACATTAGTAAAATGGTTGCAATAGAAATTGTATGACTGGCAAAGCATGAATTAGTTACTATCTGGCCTTTTATAGCAAAAGTTTTCTAAACCCTACCCTAATGCACTAAAATGTCATTCAAATTGCATTAACATGAATTAGTTGGGGGTATTAAACAAATTTTGACATGGCTATAGAAAACTGCATATGTACAAAAGTGATAGAGATGGAGTTAGTGGAGTGGATAGAGGTCATGCAGAGCTTTGTGTACTTAGCTAAAAAGTTTAAACTTTATCCTGAAAGTAGTGGGGGACCGTGGAATATTTTATGTATGTATGTATACATTTATGTATTCATTTATGTGTTTGTTAATTATAGTTGACCTACAATATTACTAATAAGGCAGAAGCAACATGATCTTGTGAATGGATGTTAGTAGTAAGAAAAAGGGAGGCCCATGTAATGACATATATTTTTAACTTAGAAAATTATATGCATGGTCATACCATAAGGCAGGGAGGAAAATTTAAGGGAAATAAGATGGGTTTGGTTTTGTACTCTTGAATATGATATGCTTGTGAGACATCCAAGTGGAAATAATCTTTAAGCAAGTTGAGACATGAGTCTGGAACACAATTAAGAGTTCTGATATGTAGACTTGAAAGTCATCAGATATAACTGGAAATGTAGGCCATGGTTTGGAATAAATCGTTCAAAGAACTTTAGAGAGTAAGAACAGCAGAAGACCAAGGATGGGCACCAGGTGTAATACTAGTGTTTAAACAATTACAAAGGGAGCCCATGAGGAAGAATGGGAAGACTATGAAAGACATTGGAAAGAAGCTGCCAACGGGTAAGGATGGAAAAAAAAAAAAAGAATATCATGAAAGCTAAGAGAAAATGAAATTTTAAGAGGGAATGTCACATACTTAACAGAGATCAAATAATGAAATAATATTATGGCAGGAGATTATTCATTGTGTTTATAAGTATGGAGGTCACTGGTTACCTTTGCAAAAGCAGTGACTGAGAAGGAAGGAAAGAAAATGAAACAGTGAATATAAGCTAATCTTTCAAGTAATTTTTTGTAAAAGTCTGAAGAAGTCAATAAATAGCTACATAGATTCTTCAATCAAGGGAGTGTTTCTTGAGTATGAGAAAGACTTGAGTGATTTTATTATCCTGAGGTTAAGCAGTCTACATAAAAGAGGGAGAAGATACAGGAAAGACCTACTGGAGCTGCAGGCAACCAAGCCAAACAAGGTCTGTACATGACAGTTCCATCTTCTAGTCTCTCATGTCACTGTCATGCAGGCTAATCCAAAAAGAGTTAATATTTATACTTTGGATTATAATCAAATGTCTATGAATATGGTTCATAATTCAATGACACTTGCTTTCTCAAAGCTGTCTTTCTTTAGTAGGATCAACTAAGAGGAATATGGTTTAATTTATTTGTTCATCAGGCAGGAGTCAATGCAAAGTCCAGAGGGAGTCTAGATAGCAAATGGGTATGTGAGGTGTTGCATGGTCTCTTTGCTGTCTATAATGGCACTTGAATGCTCAATCAGTTCTATGTTAATGCTGTGCTTAGAGAAGTAAAATAGTAATGTTAAGAATATTTGAGAAAAACCTGAGTTCTTTCTTCTCTGTGGCAGATGGTACAATTTTATAAGACTATAGCAGTTTACATTGCTGGTTGTACAGTGGGAAAAATAAGCATTCTATACAACATGCTAATAGGTACAATTTATTAAAACATTTCTTAACTCTTATAGACATAACAAAATCATTCATTGGCACAGATTTAGAATTGAAGATACAGAAGTAGATGAGGAATCAGTCTAGCATTACTAAGCCTTCTGAATATAAATACCAAACTTTCAATAGGTCAGTAGGTCAGCAGTATACAATGTGTTCATGTTCTACACACAGATTCCAACGGAAGTCACCTTGAAGATATTCAGAAGCCTTAGCCCAGTCACTTCCTTTGAGGAATTTATATTCTGTTAGGATGCTGAGACATAGTTGTGATAGAACACTTATGGGCAACGCCTACATGCCCTTACTACCTTGTCAGTGTTAGATAGACTTAATGGAGAAAACTACAGAAATGTCCCAGAGTAGTAGATGACAAGAGAGTATTAGCATGAGTAATGTAAACCAGTTATATGACTAATTCTTTTAGAGAAGGCAACTGCCAAAAATTTATTTTTTCAACAAAATTTCAAGTGCCTACTACAGGCAGAGCATTTTATTGATAATGGAGCTGAAGAATGAAAACCCTCACCATCTTTTTTTAGTTGGGCCTGTGTGACATTAGTGGGAAGTTACTTCTAGGAATAATTGCAAAAAAAAAAAAAACACCTAAAATTTACTCTGATATTCCTATTGAATATTGCTTGATGGAGCAATTTGTAAAAGGTTGAGTCAGAAAATATTTTTCCCAATACCTATCAAGTCATGTCATTGCCCTCATGCTAAGTGCTGATGGCACTAACACAATGATACATGACACTACAATCTGTTTATGTTTTGTCACCTCAACTATGTTTTAGTTATATCAAAGATAGCCTATGTCTTCTGCTTTTCTTTTCCTCTCACAGAGTAGGCACTAGGTACATATTACTGTGATCGAGACTGATTTTTAAAAAAATGTTAAATATATCACTCTTCAGCCAAAATTGAAGGCATATTTTCCAAACTACACTGATCCATGAGAAGGCATGTACCCACCCTCCCACCACCAATATAACCCTATACTGAAGAAATTTAAAATGCCAGAATGTAATAGTTACCCCTCTACTGACCACACTCCTATACTCCACACCGCCATACCTCATCTTTTTTCCATTCTGTGGTAGGACCTAGGACATAGTCAAAAGTGTGGTTTCCATTGCTCTGAAGTTATATGAGCCTTGAAGAGTTCAAGATGTTTCTATTTGTAGGAACATTTTCACTTTCTTTGTACAAAGCTTACTTTATAATCATCTGTAACAGCAGAAAGGCTGTAAGTGCTTTTGACCAGCTTCCATGAACATGCTTATATATGATTGTCTCTCACTGGGAATAAGTCCTGAAACAATCTATTTTTTGAAGAAAGAGTCACATACTATGTTCAAGGTTAAATGATATGTCAAACATAGGGATCGTATAGAGCATGCCTTCTAAGCTTAGTTTCATATTTTAATATTTACACTCATCATTTTTCCTGCAAGTGCCTTTAATTATGCTTTAAATCATTTTAAATCTCAGTGACTAATACCTTTTCTGAAGTTATACAGTCTGCCTCACTGGAATTGAAATATTTACTTTTTAGTTTAACCCTCCAGAATTCTAAATACCAAAGTTAAGGAGACAGAAAAGCCAAGAAAACCATGACGCAAGTGTTACTGGAGCTCAGTGTAGTGTGAGGTGCTTTCAAAGCTGTTGGCCCTTTGAAAATATAACACTAATAATTACAAAGAGAATAGAAGCCAAACTCTAGTCTTAATACTTATGAGGCAAATTCATACTATCACAAGGGTTAACAGAAGACACCAAAAATCTACCAGTGATTTCCAAAGTCTATATAATGGACCTTGCTTTAATGCCTTTCTAGAGCTGTTTGATCAATAAATATTTGCTGAATAAACAAATAAAATTGGTCTGTGTTGCCCTCAAGGTCCATGTTATGGGACTGTGTTGTAATTGAGATACATTTTATGTTGCAGCTTTCTTCTTCTTCAGTAATTATATTCCACTGGATAGAAACTTCAGCTACTGTAGTATCCAGTCATCTCCCCTCAGGAATAATGTTAGAGATATATTCCCATTATATGCCAACTGCCTGACTTTCACTTGCAAGTCTTATAGATGAACTTTCCACTGGAAAAAATCTCCTACTGACTGGTTACATTTACACTTGGCATTTGGGAATATCAGTGTTACAACAGACTAATTTTATTTTCCTCCAACTTTTCATGCCTGACTTGTCATATTAATGATTTTAGTTTCACTTTCAGGCAAAAAAAAAATGCAAATCCTATAGTGCTTTTTCAACACTTAAAATAAATTCACATAAGAAAGACAAAGGTTTAAATGCAACCATGGCTAAAACTTTTAAAAATATCTTAAACATAAACGAAAAAGAGAACTAAACACATGCATTTTTTTTTTTACTTCTCCAGAGAAATATTACCAAACTGTCCTCCATTATGGCATCCAGTAATTTGTATTTAATAATCACTGAAATAGCAGGCTGAGTATAAATAATAATAACAACATATTTGCTATGGCTACTTCTACTATTTTTACTACTATTACTAATAAGCATTGAGACTTTACTATGAACCAGATACTAAACTAGTTGTTTTAATTACCACACTTATTCTTCACAATAAATTTATATAATAGATATAATATTCCACATAACAGATAAGGAACTAAGACTCAAAGAGGAACATTAATTGTTCAAGATCACATAAGTATGAAGATGTGAAAGCCAATGCTCAATGTTGATTCTATCTAGCACCAATCTATGTTATTACCCATTAGTCCATATTGCCTCAGAACATTAATAGGTTGGTAAAAATGCTGCAAATAAAAATATTGAACACCTTTCCTAAGCCCAAGATAAATAATTTGGAATAGTTGTATTGTTGGTAGATATTGATAGGTAAGAGACCAAGATAATCCTTAAAGCTCAGGTCTTATTCTTTTGCCTTAGCATGCACACTGAAGAGTAGGGTGCATGTTGCTCCTTTGCACACGCTCGCGCTCTCTCTCTCTCTCTCTATCTCAACTATTGTAACACAGACTGCTTTTACTACTTATTTACTGCAAGTTAATTGTTCAGATAAAACTTTCATTACACTCCACTCAATACATATGTGTTGGTGGATAAATCTATGCTGTTTTTAACGCTATTCGATGAAGCATGGATAGCAAATCATCCTATGTTCTTTCCTGCCCCAAGTCTCATATTTCTATCCAGTGATAGGCTAAAATAAGCCAAAATGGAGATCTTTTAAATAGGCAGGTTCAGTTATATAGAGAGATATAGACTTGGAGAAAAATATTCCTAGGCGATGTTTATGCCTTGATGCTGGCAAGAAATGGAAGGCTAAGAACTAATGTTAAATGAATCTCAAATATTTTTTGACATATTCTAGCAAAGGCTATTTCTCTTGTGTCTACCAGCTGAATAACTATATAGTTGTCAATGATATGTATCCCCCATTTTCCCTTACAGAGTGCCTAAGGCAATCAATTTGAATCACCCACTCTAGGGACAGCTGGGGATTCTGCTAATGCAGGACCTTTGACAACGATAGCAGAATAGCAAGAATTCTGAAAGAGAAGAGCCAGCATCAGACAGATTTCATAATATAAGTACCTAAAGATTACAAGACAGGACAAGCAAACAATTCATCAATCCAAAAAATTACCAAACCAAAACTTTGAGGCTCTTCCAGAAAAGGCTGATCAGTGAATGAAGCAGTGAAGTATCCCTAGGATAACTTTTAAAAGGAGAGGCTTTGGCAGACTTTTTGATTGATTTAGAATGCATTCTGCTAGGGTTCATGAGGCCAATTTTGTTCAACTTAAAGTATTTTATGGAAATTTCAAATTAAATTCAGAAAATATCTTAAATTTTCATGCTGCTAAGTAGGAGAGAGAAGGGTAACATAATTTAAAAGGGAGAAGGCGGGGGAGAGAGATAATCCTAAATCATTTACAATTTGTTTAGAAACGCATTTTGAGATTTTTTTTTCCTTCTGTGGACTCAACTTAGTTTTTGTTCAGACTAATGTCTAAAGAAGTTGAAAGTCCCTGAAGACATACCAGCTGGCAGAGGATAGAGAACCTAGGGGCAAGGGCTTGCCCTAGAATCTGGGATATATCAGATGAACTACAAAAGGGATTGACTGCACCAAATTAATCTGGGCTTTAGTATACTGCCCTGTTCATGAAATTTCTCTTTCCACCACTAAAAAGTAACATTAAAATTTTAATTTGTTTCTGTACCTTAAAAATAATGTTGACAACTATTTATTTGCTGATTATAAAATTACAAATATTCATTACTGAAAAATGTGAAAGTATAGGAATGATAATGAAGAAAATAATCACCTACAATCCTACCATTCAAAGATAATGGCTGTTAATATTTTAGTGTATTTCTGGCCAGTTTTCATAGATAATTATAAATATATAGAGATTATAAACTTTAGATCAAGCTATATTTAATTTCTTATCACTTTTTATTTAATATTTTATTAGGAAGATTCTTCACAAGCAAACTGGATTATGTTTTATGATTTTTTTACCACATGGTTATACGATAATTTATTTAATCACTCCACTCTTCCAGGATATGTAGGTTGTTTCTACGTTTTTTACTAACGTAATGTATATTATTGTAAATACTTTTTAAACTATATCTCAGCTTATTTCCTTGATATAAGATCCTAGACATGGAGATTATTATACTAAAAATAATACACATCTTTGAAGCTCTTGATAATAGAGTTAAAATGCTTTCCAGAAAGATTGCATAAATTTACAACCATACTGGAAATATATATGTGTCTCCATCTTGCCACACCCTCTAAGGTCTAGAACACAACACCATGCATGAATATTTTAGGTAGGAATATAGCATGTCAATTACTAATGTTTGCATTACTTTTATTTGAGTTAATATTTAGACTTATAGGCTATTTGTATTTTTCTTGAGTTATTTATTCACGTACTTTAACAATTTTCTCTTGGCTTTTAATTTTTTGTCATTGATTTATACTATTTATGTATATATCAGGGATATAAACCATTTATTTACCATATTTGTAGCAAATTTTATCCCAGTTTCCATGAGGAATAATTTACATATAATAAAATCAACCAATTTTAGATATACAGTTTAAAGAATTTTGGTAATGGTAAGTTGTGTAACCATCACAACAATCAAGATGTACAATATTTCCATCACCCCTCAAAATTTCTGTTACTCTTTACAGTCAATTTACAGTCAATTCTCCCATCTAGCCTCAGGCAACCAATTATCTGTTTTATAGCATTACAGTTTTGCCTTTTCTAGAATTTCATAAAAATGAGGGTATAAAGTTTATAGTACTTTGTGCCTCACACTTTTCATTTAGCATAGTTCTTTTTAGCTCATCCAATGTTTTGATATGTTTCTACCACTGATTTTTTTTTCCTTGTGGTTATGGCCATATATTTCCTACATTTTTTTTACTGCTGTTGATTGTGAATTTTATGTTATTAAGTGCTAGAGTTACTTGTTTTCTTTTAAAGATTGTTGGATTTTGTTCCAGGGGGCAGTTGTTACTTGAAATCAGTTTTATCCTTTTGAGAATTGTTCTTGTTTTAGGTTAGGTCCAGAGAAGCCTTTAGTATAAGGCTAATTTGTCCCCAAGACATAGGCAATAACCTTCTGGGGACTCTATCTAATATATGAGCAGATCTTTCCACTCTGGCTTGTGGGAACATAAGCCAGCCTGGTTTATGCGGAGAGGATTTTTCTGCCTACATTATTCCTGTGGTGGGTTACTTTCTTGGCTTCAGAAATTTACTCCTGTGCATTTCACAAGCCTGTGCTCAGCCACAGACTGAGAGTACCCCTCTAAAAACTTTCAGAGTTCTCTTTCTCTATGTGCGCAGCTCTATCCTCTCTAGTATTTAAACCACAAATTATAGATGTCCTGATCTTCTCAAACTCCAAATTCTGTCTCCTTAACTCAAAGATACTACTGGCCTCTGTTGGGTTTTCCTTTCCCTGTGTTGCAGGCTGTTAACTCTCCAAACGGAAAGTTGGTACAGTCACAAAGCTCATCTTATTTTATTCCTTCTCACAGAGATCACTGCCCAAGTCTGTTTCTTGTCTAATGTCTAAAAACTATCAATTCATATATTTTGTCCAGACATCTCTTTATCTAAGGTAGGTTAAATCTTGCCTTGTTACTTTATCTTGGACAACAGTGGTAGTCCTGTATTTCCTCCTGTATTAATTTTGTGAAAGTATATTTTTCTATACATTTTCCCCATTTTATTTGTTTTCAAATGTACTGACTTAAGCTTGTTGATAATTTTTAATATTTATTTTTTTGGTTGTCAAATGATCTTTAATTGAAATATTTTCCTCTGTAATCTTAACTAGCTGGATGTTCCACTGCACCACTGTTTTTATCATCTATGATGTCATAAGGGTGATGGCCACCAACACTGAAGCCCACAAACTGGGCAGTCTCCAGGATCCTTTTAATGGTTCCAGAGAGATCTCTAGCTAAAGATCAGTGCTGCATCTGTTGGGCAAGTTGACAATCTCATCAAAAGTGATATTTCCACTGTGCTTAATGTTTTTGTTTTCTTTGCTTCTTTCTGCTTCTTGGCGTTTCTTTGAAGGCTTTGATGATCAGGGCAGAGGCAGGGTACTAGCTCAATCTGGGTCTGTCTGTTCTAAATGGGCAGTTTCACTGTAATACTCAGACCTTTCCAATCACAGGTTGTTTTGGCGATGTCATCACCAACACTTTAGACACAGACCAAGGGGGCCGATCTTGGGGGTCAGGGCAGATATGGAACGGATTTCCCCACCAGTGCACCTCAGTTATATGACTTAGTTTTTATTGGAGTGAAACTTTGGCTGCATGATGGAGACGGCTGGTGTCAGATAAACCCAGATTCGGCATGACCGAAGAAAGTTGCAACTTTGCCTCCTCCAAGCCAAAAGCCAGAAAAAAAAGCGAATTTATATGTTTTAATGCTTACTTTATCTGTAACTGGATCTCTTTTCTTATTTATAATATATATGTGTATATATATATTTATATTTATTTGTGCCCTTTCTATTTTTCTTGCTTAATCTTTCCAAAACTCTATATAGTTAGTTTGACTGTTCAATAAGCCAACTTGTGCTTTTGTCAACTCTTTTTATTTGTTTCTTTTCTATTTACTTGATCTATTATCTTTACTATCTTTCTACTATTATTACTTCATTCTATTATAATTACTATTATCCTTCTTTCTTCTATTTGAGTTTATTTTGTCATTCCTTTTCTATTTATTTTTTAATTGGACATGTGCCTTATTAATTTTCTGTCTATTTTTTTTGTAGTATAACCATTTAAGACTATGAATTTGTCTTGGAACATGTCTTTCACTGCATTACACATATTTGGATATGCTGTTTCATTATCACCAAGTTTTAAGTAATTTTTAAATTCCATTATGATTTCACCTCTGACAGTGAAAATATTTTTTTAACTTGCACATATATGAGGTGTTATTACTGTTTATTCTTTTTGTTAGTTATTCTTTATTTGTATATTTTAATTTATTTTATTTTTTATTATTAACATCTAAATTGTATTGTGAATAGAGAATATTATTTGTGAATGGTACGTATTCTTCCAAATTTATTAAGACTTGCTTTATGGACTGGCACATGATCAATATTTTTGTAAAATGTGAGCTCGTGAACAATTTACTTTGTCTAATCACAGAATGGGATTTCTTTTACAGTTGATTATTTTAATGAGTGTGAAATATATTAAACCTTTCTTTTTTTGTTTCCCATTGATTTTATGCTCATAAAGTTACACCTTTTACTATAATTTGATAAATATTCACGTATATTTTTTCTATTTTTCTGTGTGTTCCTATCTTCCCTTAGCATTTTCAACCCACTCGGAATTTATTTCAGTATAAAGTATAGTGTTAGACTCTAACTTTTTAGTTCTATATATTTAAATGACATAATCCCGTAACCATTAATAAAATGACTTTTATGACTGTATCTTACTGATTTATCACCTTTAACATAAATCAATTCTTGAATATGCTTTGGTAGGTCTCTGGGTAATCTATTCTGATCTACTGATACTTTTCTTATTAATACTACACTATTTTGTTTATTTTACCTTGACAGTTCATTTTACCATCTGATAGGACAAGCTCTGTCTTATTCTTTTAAAATATGATATGAACTATTTGTTTAAATTTATATCTATAGATGAAATATAAAATGACTGTCAAGAAAAAAATCATGCTGAGATAGATTAATTAGGTACAATTAGTTTAACAAATCTCAATCTCATCATGTTACTTCTTTGTCATTATATTACCATAACAATAGCACAGTTTTTCATTACTAAAAACTGCAAATTATGTTTCAGATTTATATTTTCCTCTCCATTTCCCCTTGAACCAGCTTAATTCCCCATTATCTACAAATTTCTCAGGATGTGTTCAGTTGGAACGCTGATGTAGATAAAAGTTTATTGATAAAAATATTTTTCCACCAAATAAATTTGTGAGCATCTGGGTTAAATGATATTAAAAAGGCATTTTACCACTGGGATTTCTCTGAATCTTTGATTCTGATGTAATTATTTCAATGAGTACATTATTGAGACTATCCAATACAGAAATATAGTAAATGGCATGACCTAAATCTCTTAGCCTGACAGAGTTCTCTGTAATCACAACCCAATCTCATAGAATCGCTATGAAGAATAAGTGAGTTAAAACTTATAAAATACTTAGAACAGTGCCTGATACATGGTGAGTAGTCAATACATGTGAGTTTTTTTAATCACTTAATTCTTTCTTCTGCCTATAATGCCTTTCTCCCCATATCCAAATATGTCAAAGACTTAACTGCAATAAAATCTCCTCTTTGAAGTATTTTCTGACTCCCCCAATCCCTTCTCCTTTGCCATCACCAGAGATACAATCTCTCTTTTTTTTTAAAGATTATGTCAAATAAGCCTTTTCAATTTGTCATTTTTACAACCAAAACACATCCTTACATATTTCCAAATTTCCCTGTGGGGACTCTACTGCTCATGGTCGAGAACCACTGAGAGAAGAATTAAGTGAGTATTCAATAAATACATACTCCTTGATTGTTTCCCAAAACAGATATGAAAATTTATAATGAGCATTCAATGATTTACCTTTCAAGTATCTCTTTATCAAAATAAAGTAGAACCAATAAATCTGCTTTCAAGTCTACACAACTTTGATTCTTCTCTTGAAGAGTATGGATCAAACCACCTAAGTACTAAATAATTAATATTCTATTTCCAACAAGACATATTTTTCCATATCTCTCTGACAAATGGTGATCAATGAAAAGTATACGTGCTCCCATGAATTGTGTGCCAAGGCTAAAACTAAATTGTCAAGTAAGGTGTAAAGCACAGCTTCATGACAGATATATAAAGCACATTATTATTGGGAGTTAGCATTGGGCCATTGAACTAATGAACAAAATAAAATTCTCCCAAAACTGAGTTGGTGAACATGGATATTGAGTCTAATGGGCCTGAGTTTGAATCCTGGTTCCATTATTTACTAGCTTACGAGCTCTGTGGCCTTGGACCAACTTCCTCACCTGTAAAATAGATGTAATAATATCAGACTCACAGTACTGTTACACAGGGTTTGCTCTGTGGAGAGATGAGTGAGACACTCAACTTGGATGCAAAATTTAGGGGACACCAAAAAGCTAAGTAATTGAGGTATATAATATTTAATACAATCTTTTAAAATCAAAATTAATGCAAAAATTCATAATGAACAAAATATCAACTTTTAAATAAAGGCAAAATCCAGTTCTGTACTTGGATGACTAGACCTCACTCACCTCTCCCTAATACTGGCCTTGGTTGTTCGGGAAGCTAAATGAGATAATGGGCATAGAGTCATGTCTTTGGTATAGTCTCTGACTTGAATAGTCTATTATAAACTGTAAAATTGAGGAAACAACCTTTTGTTTTGCAAAAAGCAACAACTCAAAGTGAATAATGTTTAAATACAAAGAAACCTAACATATTTTCTACTTTGTTTTTAATTTCTAATTGTAAAAGCAGCATGTAAGTATAGGTAAAGGTTAGCATCCCCTAAAACCAGAAGTACTTCTAAGCACTTACATACATATGTATGTAACAATAGAAAATATATAGTATTTTTGTTTCTTATTTTTTTATGAAATTGACATTCTCCTGTACAAATATATTTGCTTTTGCTTCATTCAACACTATCTTATCAGTACCTCATCCTTGTAAAATACTGCATATTGTTCCATAATATAAATATACTGCAGTTTGCTCATTTAGTCTCCCTATTAACATTTATTTAAGGTTCCCAATCAATCATTATTACAAACAGCACTACAGTGAACATTCTTATACTCTCACATAGGTTATCCTAATTTAGATACTGAGAAGTAGAAGTGGTAGATCACGTTTATTTGTGCTTCATTTTTTAAATTTATTTAATTTTTATTAAATAATTTTTATTTAATTTATTGAGGTAACATTAATTAATACAATTATATAATTTTCAGGTGTACATTATAATTAGGCATCTGTATATTCTATTGTGTGTTTACCGCCCAAAGTCCCGTTTCCTTCAGCTACCATATATTTGATCCCCTTTATGCGCTTCATGATCCCACTACCCTCCTATATATGAACAGTACCTACCCCCTTCCTCTCCCATTCCCTACCCTATGGTAATTACTAGTCTATAGTCCAATTCCATGAGTCTCTATTTGTATGTCCTGTTCATTTGTTGCTTTTAGGTTTATATACCACATATAAGTGATATCATGTGATTTTCAACTTGTTCTGTCTGGCTTATTTCACTTAATATGATTATTTCAAGGTCCATCCATGTTGTTGTAAATGGCAGTATTTCATCTCTTCTTATGCTGAGTAATATTCCATTCTATACATGTAGCACAGCTTCTTTAGCCAATCATCTATCATAGGACACTTCAGTTGCGTCCATGCCCTGGCCACTGTGAATAGTGCTGCTATGAACATAACTGTGCAAATATCTTTATGGATATGAGTTTTCAAGTCTTTGGGGTAAATACCCAGTAGAGAGATTACTGGATCATATGGTAGATCAATTCTTAGCTTTCTGAGGAACTTCCATACCGTTTTGCATAGTGGCTGTACCAATTTGCAGTCCCACCATTAGTGTGTGAGGGTTCCTATTTCTCCATATCGTCTCCAACATTTGTTATTACTTGTCCTGTTCATTATAGTTATTCTAACAGGCGTGAGATGATAGCTCATTGTGGTTTTAATTTGTATTTCCCTAATAGCTCGCGATGTTGAGCATCTTTTCAAATATTTGTTGGCCATTTGTATTTCCTCTACGGAGAAGTCTCTGTTGAGGAACCTCTGCCCATTTTTTGATTGGATCATTTATTTTTTGTTGTTATTGAGTTATATGAGTTCTTTGTATATTTTGGTAATTAGGCCCTTATCGGAGGCATTGCTTGCAAATATATTTTCCCATTCAGATGGTTGTCTCTTTACCTTGTTGATGGTTTCTTTTGCTGAGCAGAAGCTTAGTAGTTTGACGTAGTCCCATTCATTTATTTTAGCTTTTACTTCTCTTATCTTTGAGGTCAAATTTATAAAATCCTCTTTAAGTCCAAGTCCTTAAGTTTAATTCCTATGTTTTCTTCTATACTTTTTATTATTTCACGTCTTATAATCAGGTCCTTAATCCATTTAGGGTTAATTTTGGTGTGTAGTGATAGACAACATTCTAGTTTCATTCTTTTGCAGGTGGCTTTCCAGTTTTCCCAGCACCATTTATTGAAGAGGCTTTCCTTTCTCCACTGTATGTTTTGTTTTTGTTGTTGTTGTTGTAAATTATTTCCCATATAAATATGGGTTGCCTTCTGGACTCTCGATTTTGTTCCACTGGTCTCTGTGTCTGTTTTTCTGCCAAGACCATACTGTTTTGATTACTGTCAATTTGTAGTGTAATTTTAAGTTGGGCAGAGTGATGCCTCCAGTATCATTCTTTTTCTCAGGATGGCTTTGATGATTCAGAGTCTTTTGTGCTTCCATACAAATCTGATGTTTTTTTGTTCTATTTCCTTAAAAAATGCAAATGGGATTTTGATGGGGATTACATTAAATCTCTATAATGCTTTAGGTAATATGGTCATTTTCACTATGTTGATTCTTCGAATCCAAGAACATGGAATATCTTTCCATTTCTTTGTATATTCTTCGATTTCTTTTAATCGGGTCTTATAGTTTTAATCATATAGATCCTTTACATTTTTTTGTTAAATTTATTCCTAGGTATTTTATCATTTTTGGTGCAGGCAAAAGGAATTATTTTTTCTGCTTCTTTTACTGGCACTTCATTATTAGAGTATAGGAACACTATGAATTTTTGAACATTGATTTTGTATTCAGAGACTTTACTGTATTTGCTTCTTGTTTCTAGTAGTGTTCTGTGGAGTCTTTAGGATTTTCTATATAGAGAATCATGTCATCCAAAAATAGTGACAGTTTGACATCTTCGTTGCCTATTTTGATGCCATTTATATCTTTCTCTTGCCTGAGTGCACTTTCTAGGAGAGCCAATGTTATATTGAATAACAGTGGAAATAGTGGACAGCCTTGCCTTGTTCCTTATCTTAGAGGAAAGGCTTTTAGTTTTTCAACATTCAGTATAATGTTGACTGAGAGTTTGTAACATATGGCCTTTATTATGTTAAGGTACTTTCTTTCTATATCAATTTTGTTAAGTGTTTTCATCATAAATTGATACTATATCTTGTCAAAGGCTTTTTCTGCATCTATTGATATGATCATATGATTCTAATTTTTAATTTGTTTACGTGGTGTATCACATTAGTCGATTTGCTTATGTTGAACCATACCTGTGCCCATGGGATGAAGCCCACTTGATCACGGTGTACAATTTTTTTAAATATGTTACTGTATTCAGTTCGCTAGTATCTTATTTAGGGTTTTTGCATCTGTGTTCATGAGAGATATAGGTATATAGGTCTGTAGTTTTCCTTTTTGCGTGTTACCTTTACCAGGCTTTGGTATCACAGTAATATTGTCCTCATACAATGAATTGGGAAGTATTCCCTCCTCTTCGATTTTTTTGGAAGATTTTGAGGAGACTAGGTATTAAATTTTCTTTGAATGCTTAGTAGAATTCACTGGTGAAGCCTTCTGGTCCTGGATTTTGACTTTTTGGTAAGTTTCTGATGATTGTTTCAATTTCCATACTGCTGATCGGTCTATTTAGATTTTCCAGTTCTTCTTGATTCAGTCTAAGAAGATTGTGTTTTTCTAAGTACTAGTCCATTTCTTCTAGGTTATTAAATTTGATGATATACACTTTTTTCATAGTATTCTTGTATGATTGTTTGTATTTCTGAGATAGACATAATTTCCCCTCTTTCATCAGTGATTTTATTTGTGTCCTTTAGTTTTTTCTTTAGTGAGTTAGCCAAGGGTTTGCTAATTTTATTAACATTCTCAAAGAACCAGTTCTTTGTTACATTTATTTTTTCTATTGATTTGTTTTCCAATTTCATTAATTTCTGCTCTAATTTTAATTATTTATTTCCTTCTGCTGACTTTAGGCTTCATTTGTTCTTTCTTTTCTATTTTTTTTTAAAGATGAAATGTCAAGTTGTTTATTTGGGCTCGTTCTTGTTTTTGGAGGTAGAAAGGTAATGATATGAACTTTCCTCTTATGACCGCTTTCACCGTGTCCCAAAAGATATGTTGATATGTTATAGAATCATTATCATTCTTTTTTATGTATCTCTTAATGTTTCTTTTTTATTTCTTCCGTAACCCAGTTATTTTTCAGTAGCATGTTGTTTAATCTCCATATATTTGTGGTTCTTCCCAATTTTTTCCTCTTTTCTTTTTTCTTTTTTCTTTTTTTTCTTTTTGCAGTTGATCTCTAGTTTCAAAACATTATGATCAGAATATAGGGTTGATATGATTTCAACCCTCTTATATTTGTTGAGGCTATCTCTCTGTCCCAGTATGTGGTCGATTCTTGAGAATGTTCCATATGCCCTAGAGAAGAATGTATAAACAGCTGTTTTGGGATGGAAGGCTCTGTATATGTCAGTTATGTCCAGTTGGTCTAATGTATCATTTAAGGATGTTATTTTCTTACTGATTTTCTGTTTGGATGATCTTTCCATAACCAACAGTGGGGTATTTAGGTCCCCTACTAGTATAGTATTTTGGTCTGTTTCTCCCTTTAGTTCTGTTAAGTATTACTTTACATATTTTGGGGCTGCCTGATTGGAAGTATAGATATTAATATGTGTTATGTCTTCTTGGTGTATGATTCCCTTTATCATTATGAAATATCCTTCAGTATCATTCTTCACTTTATTTAATTTTGAAGTCTATTTCATCTGATATTAATACCACTGCTCACGCTTTTTTCTAAATACCATTTGCTTGAAATATCATTTTCCACTCTTTCACTTTGAGTCTATATTTGTCTTTGGAAATGAGATGTGTCTCCTGGAGGCAGCATATGGTTGGGTTTTGTTTTTTAATCTATTCTGCAACTCCATGCCTTTTTATTGGTGAAATCATTCCATTTACATTTAGGGTGATTATTAAATTAGAGGTCTTCTTATAGCCATTTTTTCTTTTGCTTTCTGGTAGCTCGGTGTTTCCATTGCTTCTTCGTCCTTGTGTTTCTGCTTTCTTTTTCATTTGGCTTTTGTGGGTTTTCCCTCTGGTTCTACTTGTTTTCTGTTATATACTTCAGTTCTGAATCTTTGGTGTGCGGTTACCATTACAAATATATAAAGGATAGTTTTGTATACACACACTCACAGTCATCCATTTTCTTCTGTGTGTGCCTTATCTCGATTTCCTTTTGCAAACTTGGATCTTTGAATCCTTCCCTTTTCAGTCATTGTTCTCAATTGTCCCCATGTATACTGAACGTTCCTTCCTACCTTGCTATAGCAATTATCTTATTATTATTTAAGCTTATAATGCCCTGTTCTTAGTAAGGGTTGCACTCCTCTGCTTCTGTTTGCCTGATAGTCACTTTACTCCTAATTACGTATTTTTTTTTGTCATTTTGTTTTATGTGTTCTGACCCTTTTCAGTATTTCCTGTAGTGCAAGTCTCGTAGTGGAGAATTCCCTCAATTTTGTATGTTGAAAAGGTCTTAATTTCTCCTTCATATCTAAAGGACAGATTAGCTTGATACATTATTCTAGACTGGTAGTTCCTTTCACTTAATAGTTTGATTCCATTCCTTTCTGGCTTGTAAAGTTTGCACTGAGAAGTCCAATGATAATCGAATGGGTTTTCCTTTATAAATTACCATCTTCTTCTTCCTGGCTGCCCTGACAATTCTGTCCTTGTCATTGATTTTTGATAATTTTAATACAATGTGTCTTGGTGAAGTCCCTTTTGGGTTGAGATAATTGAGTGTTCTATTGATTTCTTGAATTCCAAGCTCCAGCTCATTCCTTAGATTTGGGAAATTCTCATCCACTATTTGACTGAAAATACTTTCTAGTCCCTGCTCCTTTTCCTCTCCTTCAGTAATTCCCATTATTCTAATGTTTCCTCTCCTGATAGTATTAGCTAGTTCTTGAGTTTCTCTTTCATTGTTTTTCATTCTTAGGTTTCTTTCTTCTTTCTTCTGATTTATTTCTTGATTTCTGATTTTGATATCACTGATCCTTTCCTCCATTTGGTCAACTCTGTTTCCCAAGCTTGCTATTTCATTTTTCAACTCCTGCAATGTGTTCTTCACCTCCAGAAGTTCTCTTTGGTTCTTTTTTGGAGTTTCAACCTCCTTGCTCTGCTCATCTAGGTGTTTTTTTCTCAATTCCTGAAATCGTTGATATGATTCGTTTTGGAATTCACTGAATGTTTTCAGAAGTAGCATCCTGAATTTTCTGTCATTCAAGTCGCATATTTCTATGTCTTTAAGCTTATTTTCTGGAGATTTTTCTCTTTCTTTCTGACCTGGCTTGACACATTGGTTGTTCATGGTGTTTAATGGACTTTTTCTCTGCCTGGGCATTAATGGAAGTGTATTCTACTGTTTTTCCAGAAAGAAAATTTATTATATAAAGGTTTCTCTTTATCCTGCTGCAAAGAAGGCACTTTTCTTTTGGTTTCTAGTAGGTGGCGTCTAAGCCTCTTGGATCTCTGCTTTATATAAAGCCTTTAAAATGCTTTTTTATTTTCTTATAGATATTTAATCAGTCTTGCTATCATCAGTTTCAGTCCCTGTCAGTGTCAGTGATGGTCTTGGCAGCATTTGCTCAGATTCTCCTGTGACTCTGCGATGTTTGGTCGTAGAGGGTATCAGGGGAGGGGCCTTCTGGGTTGAGAGTTGGGGGAGGTGTCTCAGCCTCAGTTTTGTAACCAGGGCCGGTAAAAATCAACTGTTGTTTCCCTGCGATCCCATCCCGCTTCTTCGCTTTCTTCCCTGATGACTGGGCACTGCCACCGGCTATGTGGAACTCATAGCACTTCCAGGCAGGGCTGTTCAGGGACGCCGCCACACCTTTTCCCCTACCCCTCCTCCTGCAGGGAGCTCCGGAGGCTGCGATAGGCAGCTTCTTTATTTCTCCCAGTCCACTACCCAACACTCAGTGTTCTGACCTGTGGTAGCTCTTATGCGCAGATCCCACACTCAGATGTGCTGGTGTGCAGTTTGGTTGTTTTTAGTTCAGTTTTCGATGTTCAGCTTATTCTTGTTTCAAGGGGAAAGATCCGCCATGTTTTCCAACTCTAGAATTGGTAGATCTTATGATATCATCAAACTAATTCATTATTTGTCAATGTGATAGTTTAAAAGTGGTATCTCATTGTTGTTCTTTTTGCTTCTTTCATGTGTTTATTGGCCATTTTTATTTCCTATCTTGTGACCTTTTCATATTTTCTGCCCATTTTACTGTTGGAGAGTTTATTCTTTTCTAATTTAATTTCAGGAGCTCTTTATATATTCTGGATATTAATATCTTGTCTTGTGTATTGTAAATAATTCAGATAATTAGACCTAGACCACTGCTTTTTGTTTAAACTTGTTTAGAGTATCTTATCATAGAGGACTTTTTTTAATCTGATGAAGTTAAATTTAACAATAATTTCATTAAAGTATTTTCTTTACATTGTTTTTTTTAAGATTCTTCCCCACCAAAAAATCATACAATATCTTATTTTTTTTTATATTGACTTCTATTTTATATAATGATATTTTATGGCTCATTTAAAAATATCATATAATGATATTTTTGGCTTTTGTAATAGTATGTGATGAATTGCTTGTTTTCTTTTTTTTCTTTTAGAAGAAATGGCCAGTTTTTTCACTATTATTTATTTGGAATGCTCCCTCTACTATACAACAAATTATTTTATATATATATATATATATATATATATATATACACACACACACACACACACACACACACACACACACACACATACATACATACTTTGGAGCTCTGTGATGTTTCATTTATATATTTGTCCATCTGTGTACTAGCGACATACTATTTTAATTATGAAAATTTTATAAAATGTTAGTTTGGCCTATGAGAGTCAGAGAAGTTTTCATAAAGAAAGTTATTCTTGATTAGGTGTTAAAAGATGCATAGACATTTAACAGTCAATAAAAAGGAAACAGGCCATTCCAGTTAGAGGAACCATGTGTCAATACACAAAGTTATGAAACTGCATGGCATATTAAAGGACTCTCAAGTTGTTTGGTATCACTAGAAGATATTATTTTTTGTCCAGTGTAGATTACGAGGCCAAATAAGATCAGGGCCACCTTATAACCAGTTTTAATATCTCTGTTAAGATTTTGGAATTATCGTCAAGGCAGAGTAGACCTATTGGAGGCTTTCGAGTAGGGAAATATGATCAGCTGTTTTTGACAGAAGTGTAAAGATGGTTTAAAGAGGAAAGACCCTGTGTAACTGCTGTAGGAATTCAGGGAAAGAGGTGACCTTTGCAAGCTGGATTAGTGACAAGGCTTTATAAGGGAACTGTTAAACTGTGAAGGAATGTGGTTAATTTAAGGAGAGCACTATGATGCATGGGTTCAGCCATTATACTTTTAATTTATATTTGCATTATTTTGATCCTATGTCCTTTTTCGAATAAGATAAATTATAAAATAAATATATTCAGTATGTTAAGTGTGGATACCTTCCCATGTCATCTAACTTAAGCCAAATTATTGTTTTTTGTTGTATGTTTTCTAATAGGGGAACAATCATTCTATAGATGCTGCCTTTACAAAGCTTTAACTTCTTTTTTAAGCATTCGAAACCTGAGTAGGGTAAAAATGTTCTCTCTCCATCCTCTGTCCAGGAAGAATACCAGAAGTTTAAATTGAAGTTAGTCGGGAATAGATAAGGTCTGAGCAAAGAGTGATTATAGTTAGCAAGTGATTAAGAGGTTTCAGTGCCTAAAGTGACCAGCTTCATGTCAAGCCTTGATGCCCCACATCCTCAATCAGAGCCAACAGGTAAGGCAGGCAGCAAACAGCATTTGTGCTCAGGCCAAGATCTAGGGCAACTTTTCAAAGATGGAGTGGTTCAAGTTGAGTTTTTATTGAATTGGGGGATAGTAGGATCTGATTAAGCTTATTAGGATTTATTGTGGTAGCTGTTCTTTTTACTTCAGGTATTTTACATTATGATTTTTCTTTTGATAGATTCATGCTATCTAGCCATCAAATTAATAAAGTTAATTTTAATAGAGAATATATATTGACAGCAAAGAATAATGAGATATTGTTATCTACAGCTTATTTTAGTGATTCATGCCTACAGGGAAGTGAACAGCAAAAATTAGTTGGATAACCTCTATATCACTATGTGATGGCAGCTACATGAATTACAAGTTTATTCAACTAGGCTAAAATAACCCAACTGTCAAGGACATGACTAATATATAAAAGTTTGAAAATTCTGAAAGCATAAGGTATCTTTATTTTTAAACAATATGTTAGTTTTCCTTCAACATCTAAATATTTTGCTGGCAAAGTGCCACTGTGCCTCAATGGGAGAAAGAAAGAAAACTTTGGGACTTGTGTTCAGATATTGCCAGGAGAGATTAATGGGTTCCATGCTTAAAATCCTAAGACTACCTTCACAGAGAGTTTTCCAACAAAAGAAATCACTGGGCTCTCTACCTGCTTTTGGCTGCTTTTGGTAACAGTTTCCAGTGGGAAAAAGTGAAGCCACAATCAATGGGAATAGGATCTATTAAATATCCATCTTTATGTAACAAGTAATTCACTAGCTGGTGGTTTGGATTTGGTTATTACAATAGAAGAATGATTCTTTTTTTTAAAATTAAGTTTATTGGGGTAACATTGGTTAATACAATTATATAATTTTCAGGTGTATATTATAATTTGACATCTGTGTATTCTTCTGTGTGTTTACCACCCAAAGTCCAGTTTCATTCAGCTACCACATATTTGATCTCCTTTACCCACTTCACCCTCCCCCACCCCCCTATATTTGACCCCCTTTACCTCATCTAAACACCATCTTAACAATAATGATTATTTTGTTGACTTACTTTATTGAACCAAATTTTCTTTCAATCAAGGTATCTTTAAAGGTATTTTTCTTTATAATAATTATTAAATAATTCTTTATTTAATTTAATTTACATATAAAAAATTCACATGTTTTAGTATACAGTATATAGACTGTTGATATTTGACAAATATAAACACCCATGTAACTGCCATTCCAATTAAGATAAAAAACATTTCCACCTCCCTCAAAAGTTCCTTTGTGCTGCTTTGTAGTCCATCTTCAACACCTCCCCCATTTTTGCCCCAGGCATCATTTTTCACATTCTAAAATTTACTATAAAAGAAATCATGTAAATTATACTCCTTGATGTATAGCTAATTTTGCTTAACCTAAGGTCTATGAACTTTATTGACATTTTTGTGTATATCAGCAACTTAGTAGTAGTAGTAGTAGTAGTAATAGTAGTATAGTAGTAGTAATAGTAGATGAACATACAGATTTTTCAGTTCAACAGCTATGGGCCTTTGAGTTCTTTTTGGTTTTTGACTATTATGAATTATGCTGCTATGGACTTTCACAAATAAGTCTTCCTGTGGATGTATGTTTTTATTTCTCTTGGGATATTAACTAAGAGTAGAATTACTAGGTCATGTGATAAATGTATATTTACCTTTATAAGAAATAATAAAATAGTTTAAAAAAATAGTTGTACTATTTTATAGTTTTACCAGCAGTGAATAAGAATTGCAGTTGTTCTACTTTTCTACCAACATTTGATATTATCAGTCTTTTAAATTGCACCCATTATAATAGGTGTGAAGTTGTATATAATTATGGTTTTAATTACATTTCCCTGATGATTAATGATGACAAGCTTTTTTTCCATTTACTTATTAGGCATTACTGTATTTTCTTTTACGAAATATCTGTACAAGATTTTGCACAATTTTACTTGTTTATTATTGAGTTGGAAGAGTTCTTTATATATATTGAATAATGGTCTTTTGTCAGATAAAGGTGTTACAAATATTTATCCTGGCCTATGGCTTACCGATGAATTTTCTTAATAGTCCTTTTGAAGAGAAGACATTTTTGCTTTTGATGAAGTTCAATCTATCAACTTTCTTTTTATAATTCATATTTTTGTTTTATCTGTAAATTGTTATGTTAAGAATTATTGTTAATAACAATAATAACAATTGTTGTTATTATTTTAAGATTATTAAGGGCATGGACTTGGGAGTTTTTTAGATCTGGGTTCCAGGGGTATTGCCACTTACTAGATAATCCTGGGCAAGTGACCTAAGTGACTTGTTTCTAAGTTTTGTTACATATAAAATGGGGTTAATTCTAATATCTACCTTCAAAGACTGTTTTGAGGGTTAAAATTGATAATATATGTGAAATATGTGATGCAGTTTCTGGAATAGCAAGCACTTATTAAATGGTATAGCTGTTATTATTTTCAAATGTGTGTCTTTGGGATTTTGTCATGGTCTTCTTAAACCTCTTTCTCTTTTCTGCCCCTAACTTAGGCAGACAGCCAGTAAAATTTCTCTACACACATTGAGTATCCAAGTCTATAAGAAGATTGTAAGTAAAGATGGCTCTAGCATACTTTGACTTTTAATGAAGCAGTCAAGATGATACTCCCTAAAAAGAAGAGGATCATAAGTGCCAATGAGCATCCCCCTGAGTCACCATTGACCACCTTAAGAAGCAGCTATCCAGTTTTGAGGACTTGCTTCTTTTAGCCCAGAGTATCAAATAATTTATGGGAGACTATCAGGCTCTTTTTTTCAGACATGGTTTCCTATATTTGAATTTGGATCTCATTCTACTCTAAGACATTTTTCTTATTTTTAATATCCTCTCAAATTCAGAAAGATATTACTTTCCTGACCTTGTCATAATTAACAATAGCTATTTCTTGCTAATGAGCTGTCACCTGCAACTCTACATAATTTTTTTGACTGACTGGCAGGCTGACTAATTAACAAGGTTTGACCACCCTCTCAAATCAGCTGGCAAGACTTTGGGTTTTGAAACTGAAGAAGTTCTTTGAAGCTTACTTACTAATCTTCTCTACTGTATGTGAATAATAAATACAGGGTTGCTGAATATGGAAGTTTGTAATCAGTGTTTGCTTAGCTATAAAGCCATCTTAAAGGTCTCTTCAATGGATTATCTGATAAGGATTAGATGCAGTCTCAACTACTTCCCCATGGAAATACCTACTTAGAGCATTAAATAACAACCGATTTAAAAAAAAAAAAACATTCAAAAATACTGCTAACTGGACAAGTTTTTTCAAGAAGACCTTAACCTGATTACTTTGAAGATTGCCTTTGCTTTTTTTTAATATGTGTCAGTTTTACCCACTCTTATTGTAATAAACACACACAGACACACAGACACCTACACAGAAAGAACAAAAAAGGAAAAGGAGTACAAGAGGCCTGAGCTAAGAAGCATGATGGGATATGGAATTTTCTGCTCAGTAAATTCTTTGGTTAGAAAGGCAATGAAGCATGTTGAAGTTTAGAGTCAAAGCAAGGGTTTAAGTCCTCTTTACACCAGTTATTACCTGCATGACCTTAAGTGACAACCTCTCTGATCCAGTTTCCTTACTTGAAAAATTGGAATGGAAATGCATATGTTGCAGAGTCATCAAGAAAATTCATATTCAGGCATAAAAACTTTGTAAGATATAAGTGTTCTACAACAGTAAGGAAATATCAGAGAGTTACCCATTTATCTCCTGGAACCATCCACAAAAGGGCTTTACATTAAGATACCCATTGTGATGAACATGGAATTGCACTGTCCAGATTCCTCTTCAACAAGGAATTTGTTCCCCTAACCACTGGAAGTGCATCAGCAGACAGTCTTCAGTTTTTAACCCATTCAGGGACTGCCTCACCTGCACAGAACTGCCTCACATTCTTCCCAAAGAGACACACATTTAATAAATGACTAGGCAAAGATATTAAGGCCTAGCATAGAAGTAGGAAGGCTGATTAAGATGCTTTAGTAGTTGTGCAGGTGAGAGATGATGGAGGCTTGGCCTAGAGTTGTAGCAGTCAAGGTAGAGAGAAATAGGTATGTTGAGGACATGCTTTGGATGTAGATTCCACAAGACTCAGGAGTGAGAGGAAGAATGGAGCAAAGGATATGCCATAGATTTTTGGCTAGGTATGTGATGAAGATTTATTTTTAAAGCTGTATTAATTTTGAGATACCTAGTAGACTTCCAGGTAGAGATGTAAAAGATGTACGTAAATATATGAGTTTGGAACTCAGTGGATAACCAAGGCAGAAAATGCAGATTCAGCAGACATCTGCCAAAAGGCATGGGACTAAATGAGATTACCTCCCTAGAATATGGGAACTTACATCTCCGTATCATGTAGGTATGAAGAAAAATGTTTGTTAATCTCACAGTCATACTGTTGTAGAAATATATCACTTAATCAACTGTATGACTTAAATTCAGTAGCCAGGCTATTTAGAAAGAGGCCTCATTAAAATGAGTAGATTTTTGGTTTTGCTGTTGTTTCTTTAAGTTAATAATTACAGAATTCCTACCATGTGCTAAGTGATTTATATTTATTGTATCTTTTAATCTTCACAACATATCTAGGTGAACATTACTATCATCTCGATGTTATAGAGGAGGAAATCAAGGTTCAGAGTAGTGGAACAATATGGACCAAATTACACGGTTACTAAATGATGGAGGTCTCATGGCCCACATGCAATGCATTATAATAATAGTAATAGTAGCCATTAATGGAGTACCTAGTATGTCCAGGTCCAGTGCTAAAGAACTTTACATGACTTATCTTGTTCTCATAAGAAACCTTATTTATTATCCTCATTTTACAGATGATGAAACCTAGGTTTAGAGATGCTAAGTAACTTGGCCAAAATCTTACAGTTAGTAAATGACAGGTTGGGATTTCAAATATACTTTTGGCTGATTTCCCAGCTCATACTCTTAATCCCTATGCTATAATGCTTTTCATCTCCTATGACTTAGATAAGTAGAAAGGAAAATTTTTCCTCCAGATAGGAATATAACTATCCTCAATGTCAAGCCAATTGAAAGTGTAGCATTAAAAAATGGTGGCTATTTCAAAAAATAATTTTATTAGGTATAAGAAGCTGAAGGTAGTTACTAAAAATTGATGAGATTTTTAGAAAGCATCTGTTCAAGTGTTTTCTAAATCTGTCATATTTAAATAAACACTGGTAAAATATTAATATGATTTTGCTTCTTATTCTAAATTGTTTGTGGGCACGAAACAGAATGAACATTACTAACTAACATGGGATTGAACCCATGGCAATGACTTGTGAAGACAGTGATTTTAAACATTTAATGGAATTGAAGGTTCTTCTATTAACCATTTTGGAAAGATCAGGAGATGTCCCAAAGGTGGGGAGACTTATTTGATCAAGTCCAAAATTCTTCAACATGACATCAACATAATGGTATGCCATTATGTGGTTTCTCCTCTCCCATCATTGTTTTGTTTTGTTTTGTTTTGTTTAGCTTTCAAGGAAAAGATTTCTAAACATGTCATAAATATATCTAATCGCAACAGGTTTGTAATGAATACATGCAGTATCCACAACACATTAACAGTTTCTCTGGGAACACCAAATTGTTTTTGAACATTTTGGCTGAGATTTGTCTGGAGACCTAGTAATGGACAAATTTATCTCTAGAGGCCCCTTATAGATTCAAATATTCATAGAATTAAAAAATAGACCTTTAAAACATCAATAAAATAAAATATAAAATTAAATAAAAAACTTCAAGCCAAAGTAACATTCAATAGCATGAATTTAAAGCATCATGACAAACCACTGGTTTTTGACCAAGTATGTCTCTTCTAAGTAGAGAAGCCTTCCTCTGGAATAAAGCTCAAGCTCAAGGTAAAATGGATGTCTTTTTGCTTGCGATGCTTTCAAAAACAAAGTTCTGAAGGTCTCAGTGAGGATTTAATGAATTTTGAATGGATGAAAGTAAAGTCTAAAGCTTTCCACAAGACAAAGACATGCTAGTCAACAGAGCAGGGACATGTGTAAAATCTTTATCTACTTGTTTGTGTGTGTGTGTGCGTGTGTGCGTGTGTTTTAAGCTGTTGCTAATCTTTCACAGTAATCACTGATTATAAGTGTTTGACTTAAAAATAATTATAAGAGAAGTGTCAATATTAGTCAACAATTATGTCCTCAGAGAGAACTTTATTCTCTCATTCTCTGAAGCTACTAGAACACACACATGTTTCAGGCACTGCTGATGAGGACATTAAACTGATGTATCTGTGTAGCTTACCATATTCACTCAGGCCAGTACTCCAAAGAAGCATCCAAGTACTCCCTCTGGCCCAAGTATGTGTGTATGTTGGGAGAGGAAGGATTAATGATGGTATAGTTAATTGGTGCTTATTCTTCTGTCATCACTAACAAACAAGTTTAAATGCTCCTGGTAAGTATTCTTTGAGGGTGTTCCAGATTGGAAGATTGCATTGGACTTATTTCAAGTCCTCTGCTTTTTAAATTATATCACAATGATACCAAATTTGATAATGGCCTGATAATTATGTTTTTAAATATTCATTTAGGAGTTTATATATATTTTAAATATGTATTCAGCAGGAACACAGTAAATAATGTCCATTTTCTTGAGCTGAAATAAAAGTAATTAATAATATTTGATAATAGTAATAATAATAATGATAGAAGTATAAAGACTGCCTAGGATTTTCAAAATACCAGTTCAGTTAAGCATCATGTCCTATGAACAAATACACAGCTAAATACATAGCAGCTGTCACACACCAGCTAGAATAGAGGAAGCGTGTCTCTCAGCACATATTTTTCTGTCTTCTGACATTTTCGTTTTGGGTATTGTAAATGGAATGTGCTGTTATGTTTCTGTTATTATCTTTTATTTATAGAATCTGAAAGTACATAGGATTCATCGAGTTAATCTACTTTCTCTCCCAATGAAATCATCCTTTCTATAATACGTATACCAGATGATTATTTAGTCTTTTTTTTTAATGTGTCCAGTAACAAGTAACTTGCATCCTAAAAAAGCCACCTTTCCATTGTGGAAGAATGCTGACTTTTAGAAAAGTCACTTTCTGTGTTGGTTATGACTCTAACCATCACTACTACTTTTACTTCTCTGACTAATATTGAATAAGCCTAATCCTTTTCTAAATGACAGTCGTTAACATTTTTTAATGCAGCTACCATTGCCCAACCACTCGTGGCAGCCCCGATTCCACTAAACTCTTCTCAAGTTTGAAAAGCCATAGTTTCCACATTTGTTTGTTTTTCATGTGAGTTCATCTTAACTGTCTCCTTTCCTTTAGAACTATGTAAATCCAGGTTCACATACCAGATCCCTACTATGTGAACTATAAAATGGGGAAAACGATTGCTACCACAAAAGATTTCGTGAGAGTTAAATTGACAAGTAATCCTCATTTAATATTATTGGTTAAGCATTATTCTTTTTGTGTTATATATGTTCTCATTTACTTTTAATAACAAACCTACGAGATAGTTACTATTAGTATTTCTGCATTTTTTTACATAAGAATTTCTGCATTTTTTACATGCCGAGACAACAAGCACTTTTCTGAGGTGACATAATTAATCATAAGGATTTGAACCCAGGCAGTTTGTCTCTAGAGCCTTCATCTTTAGCCAAAATTATTTACATTTACTACTTTTATTAAATGAAGTGATTATATATATAATCATATAGTGTCTGATACAATAGTCGCTCGATAAATGTTTTCTTTCCCACTCACCATTCTGCTACTCCTCTTCTAAGTATTTTGTTTTTCAAAATCCCCAATGTGAACCTGATACTCCATATGTGATCTAATAAGCTAAAATAGGCAATTTCTTCCAGTTCTAGAACTGAGTTTCATTTGGCCACTCTATAGATAAGATGAATCTAAGTGAATCATCCTGTCTCTGATGGCTACATGAAGCTCTTCCCTAAGTTATGGTGATTCATTGATTCAACAAACATATACTGAGTACCTGCCACAAATTAGGCACAGTATCATTTGTTAAGCATACAATAGATGGTGAACAAACATATAGTCCCTGGCTTTGTGGAGTTTAGAGTCTACTTTTAAAGACAGATATTGAACAAATAAACACAAAAATAAACATAGGATGAGTAATAGAAAGAGGTTATGAAGGAAAAGAATATAGTGTAATAAGAATGAATAGTAAGGGGAATGTATTCTAAATTAGGCCAATGGGTGCCTAAGGAAAGATCTTCATGGAAGAATATTTAAGCTGAGACTCAAAGGGTGAGTTGGAGTTCACTAAGGAAAATGTGGGGAAAGAGCATTCCAGGAAGGACTTAAACACAGATTGAAGGCCCTAAGGAGTGGAAGAGTTTGGCCTGGTCAAAGACCTAAAAGAAGGCCATTGTAGTTGGAGAAGAGTGAAGAGGAACCAGAATGGCTCCAAATGAGGTTGGGAAGTTAGACTGAGGCTATATTATACTGGGGGATTGTCCTGAATTAATACTGCCATTGTGATTAAATGAGACAATGTTGCAGAGTTTCAGTGTTTGGAGAAGTATTTTGAAAGGAGGCAGCTCAAAAGAATACAGCAAGGAAACTCCACAAGTTGTTCTTATAACTCATCTAAGGCTTATATGCAAGTGTGCAATCTGCCCATAAATACTGGTAAATCCTTCCCATTAACACCTCCACTAACCAATCACCTGCATATACAACTTCCACTTCAAGTTGCCAATTTGCACCTAGTTTTTCCAACCAGTCTTCCTCAGATATTTCTTCTAATCAGAGGTTGCCTATCTATGTGTTGAAGGAAATAGTATTCAAGGTGATTTGCACAAGTATCATTCACCCTTAGATATGGGGCTTGGACCTATAAACTGAGAGAGTTGAGACTAGCCATATGCCAGCTCATTTTGCCAGTAGTGATAACATTAAGTCCCAAAGTTAAGCTGTGGAGTCACACTAAATGGTGTGAATTCATAACCATGGATTAGCTCTGCCAGTAATTTTTGTATGTGTGTGACTTTGAACAAATAAATTAACCTGAGCCTCAATTTTCTCACCTGAAACATGTGACTAATGAGATTTATATAGGAGGGTGGTTGTGAGAATTAAATAAGATGCTTAAGGTGTATGAAAGTACCTGCAACAGTGCCTGACATGTAGTAGACATTCAATAAATGATAATATTATTTCTTTATGACATGAAAGAGATTAAGTCTCTTCTACAAAGTCACCACAGGATGACCCTTCACACCCAAATCATAAAGACTCATTTATGTTTTATTATATTTGGGGAAAGTCTTATTTGAATTTTTCTAACTTTGATTTCTACAGTATTTTTATGTGATCATAGTAGTAGCATCTGAAAGGAGCCTTAGGAAACCATTTGCATCTGAATCTTTTAGTGCAAATAGTGATGAAGAGTCCTAATCCTGAATCATATATAACAATCATACATAAGAAACAAAATCCTAATTGGTTGTTCCCCTCAGGCTCTGTGTTAGGTCCTGGAGATATTAAATGTTAATAAACATGATATACACCCTCTAGAAGTGCACAGTCAAGTGGATATGAAAGATCTGTGTGAAACTAGTTGGATTACAAGACAAGACCAAACAAGTGTTAAATTCATTCCCTGGGAACACAGAGGAAGGAGCAATGAATTTTGCCTGTGGATGTGGCCACAACGACTAGACCTTTTACTGTGTGTATCTGATTTCAGTTAGACATGCTGACATCTCCAGACTCACTTGCTTCACAGCAACTTAAAAATTACATTTTATCTTGTACATATTGAACACATTGTGACTCCACGTGTATTTTTCTTGAATCAATTAACAAGCCATTCCTGACTGTCCACTCTGTGCTAGGGGTTTGGGGGAATAGAGAAGTAAATCATTTGACCCCTGTCCTCAAGTGCATAGAGACTGGACAGTTCAGAATGAAAAGTCTTCGAAGAAGGCAATTAGAGAATAATTATTCACTGCGGAGCTGCTTTTGAGTATATTCAGAGAAAGAGCTCAGAATGAATTGGAATAGTTAGAAAAAAAGCAGGAATCATTGTTCTTTCAGATACAAACATCAGTTCAGACTTCTAGAAACGACCTACAGATGTTTAGAGAGCTATTTAAATATTCTCCAGTGAATAATAACTCAAAAGAGAAAAATAAGTTCAGTGTATCAGAATCTCTCTCAACTCTTGTTAATATGAATTTATAGCTCAGTGCTTTAGGAGTGCTTTATTTAAATTTCATTAAAAACTTTAGCTGGAATATTTTTAGCTGGTCCAAAGACAGGTGGATTAAGCATGTATTATCAAAGATAATAGACTTATGGGCTCTCAGAGCTGTATACATTTCAGAATAGGAGCAACCTGAATAAGAAAAAAGCAAGGAGACAATGAAATGCTTTCAACCCTTGCTTTTTTTGTCAGATGTGTCTTTGAAAAGGGTGTTTTGAATTTTTTAGGTGCAAACCCATACTTTTTTTCAATGAAATGCCACAAGAAGATGTGTTTGAAAAGAATCCGATGGAGAGAGAGAAATGAAGAGAGATGCTAAAAGGCATTAATGAGTTGGAAGAAGGTCAACAACCCATTTCGAGCTCATTAAATCTATCATCTGAGTTCAGAGTGGTCCCAGGTGGAACTTGTGCTGACATACTCAGAACTCCCTCTCCAGAGAAAAGCAATGGAGAAAAGAGAAAAGTAAATGAGATAGTGATTTTCAGGCTCCCCTTTACTTCTAAGTATGATGAATGGAAATTTCAGATTCCTCGGTTGGGGGTAAGATTTTAAATATAAATATGGTCAAAGGCAACTGTGATTAAGAGGTGAAAAATTTTATTAGGTTTTGAAATAAAAACAAAAAAAAAATAAAAAGTTCTCCACGCTAGTCAGTTTAAATCCATTGAGATATTGTTTTCTACCCATCCTTGAAATCACTCCTATTTCCTAAGCCTAGCAGTTCTCAGACTCCAGTTTACATCAGAAACACCTGGAAAATTGTATTGACTGCAGACCCCTTTTTCTCCCACACCAAAGATTCTTATTCAGTAAATCTCAGGTTTGGCCCAGGAAAATCTGTAGGATTAGTGACAAATAATAATAATAATAATAATAATAATAATAATAATAATAATAATAAAAGGAAAACAGTTTTTCAATTTATCTTAGAAACTATCTTTATATTTATCTATCACTGTTTTTAATGGAATTGAATTGAAGAGCAAGTCTGTCTGTACTTTAAAGGGTTTTATTTAGTGAGCTGACATGGCCTTTTGGAAAATCTTGATTTTGTAATTTAAGACTGCACTTTGGTTCAGATGGACATTTATTGCTTTATTTAAATTTAAAAAAAAACTTGTCATATTCTCCACAATGACTTATATTTAAACATCATTTTCTAATGAACATCCTCCTTTTAAGATTATGACTTTTTTCTAATCCAGAATAATCACTATCCATTTTATACTTATAACTATAGTTTACAAGTGAAAAATCAAAACTGAAGAGAAGCTAAGTGACTAGCCTAATATGACACAGTAACCATCAGCAGAGAGAAGGAGAGAATCTATATTTTCTGAATTTCAATGCAGTGTTCTGTCAGGCAATGCTGCTTTAAGCTAGGAAATATGGATGGAAGTCTAGGAATTGACATTTGAGCCATGGATACTAAAATATTTTCTTGCCCCAACTGGTCAACCCTTACCCTATTACCCCTTATCCCTACCACACCTCATCTACTTTCAAGCTGAAGTTCTCTTTCCATTCCTTAAGAATTAATTGTGTTACTTAAAACCCTTGAAAGTCAGTTTTTCTCTTGATCACATGAAGTTGTGCTGATCACCATTTAAAATCAGATCTATCCCTGAGTTCTGATGAAAACAGTTTTATCACATCATTTGGTGGCATGGGTGTGAATAGGCCCAAAGGTGTGTGCTGAACATACATCCCAGAATCCCATTCTATATTAAAGAAGCTAGTTGACTCCACAAAGCTCTCTTCAGCCATTCTACATATAGCAGTTTCAGGAATGGCACCTAGGCTGCTGAAATCATTCACTGCAGGATCTCTGTGAAAGTTTACTTTCTTTATTCAGGCAAGACTGCATCAGCAGAATTCCTTTATTTTGCTGGAGCTTGTGTGTCTCGGGATAAAAGGGACTGGGTGGGGAAGGAGCATTTTCCTGATGCTAAATGTGCCTTTTGCCTCTTTTGCAAATAGGCCTGCAGAGCTGCTTTGATGCCATGGTGCATTGATCTTGCTGCCCCTTTCAAAAATGAAAAGAGCTAGCTTGCTTACTTAACTCAACAGAGATTAGTTCACCAAACATGAAAATATCACGACTTTCCAATAACTACTCCTGAAGGGTCTGAATTATTAGCCAAAGCCTCCCTAACTTTTAAGATTTGCTATCCACTGCATATGTTGTCTAGATACCCAAGGGACAGGGGCGTTTTATATACTTGGCATGGATGTTGTTAAAATATAATTTTACAAAAAAAATGTAAAATAATGACTCATACAGATATAAAAATGAACAAATGCTAAAGACTTTGTTTAATTCATTAATGAGGAATCCAGTGAAGTGTTATACAACCAATTCGAGAAAGAATTCAAGAAAAAAAGGACATATTATAGACAAGGAATATGGAAATGGATGTGCAAATAGAAGCACACTGGCCTGTTTCAAAGTGTGTGTGTGTGTGTGTGTGTGTGTGTGTGTGTGTGTGTGCACGCGCACGCACGCATATGTGAACATTGGACACCCAGTGGATAAAATTTACATGTCTATGCTACCCTGAACAAGCCCAATCCCGCCTGATCTCAGAAGCTAAGCAGAGTTGGACCTGGTTAGTACTTGGATGGGAGACCACCTAGGAAGAGCAGGCGCTGTAGGTGTAAAAAAATAAAAAAATAAGGGATTGTAAACTGACAAGGTCTTTGCAATCTGTTAGGTCAACCAAGAGTTGCCTCGCTTAAAAAAAAATTAAAAAAAAAAGAATTTACATGTTTATGGACAAGAATCATTTTGCATATTATCAGTTTTCTACAATTTACAGAGTTGTAAAATTTCTCAAAGTGAGGAAAGGGCTAGAGCCAGATATAGTAGAAGAGTGTGATCTAAACAATGCATAGTTTTTCTTCCAGAAATATTGTTTTTCTTGTACTTTTTAAGGGAAATGGCCCAGGCCTTGGTAAGACTAACCAGTAAACTAAAAGCCATAGGCTCCCTGCTGCCAGATCTCCTTGACCCTGAACTGGCCAACTTACAAAAACGTTTCTTGAACCTTGATTTAGGATGCCTTTAGCCTGGTGCTGTTTTTTTTCCCCCTCTGTTCCTTTGCAATGACACTATTTGTTCATATGACAGTTGCAGTGTCATGGAAAGAAAACGGAAGATGAGATTAGCCACTTCACAGTAAAACTCAGTTGCTAAAATGCCACATTTCCCATTCATTTTCCACTCCAGATACCCTTTCTCCACAAAAGGAGAATACTTCAAGATGGTAACTCTGTCTCACACCATGAAGCCAAGCTTTCCAAAGCAGTTTGGTTTTGACTTGGTAAACGTGCTTTTAGTCTTCTATTTGGCAGATTGTCTCTTTTTTTCTTTTCTGTATAGTTCATTCGCTGCGAGTATATGCAGGGAGGCCTGATACACACAGGCACGTCATACACACACCACTTAAGAATGAAATATTCAAATTTACCTCCAAATTATGTTATAATCATTAGATTATTCATGTTTTTGTTTGTTTGTTTGTTTGTTTGTTTGTTTACTTTAAAGGAGAAGTAGAGGTGTGGCTAATCCAAAATGCTAGGTAATGCCCAAATCATGTGATGTTGCTTTACTGTATGTTTGAAATGAGATGTGCCTTATAGAGAAAATATACTGAAAAGAAACCATTAAAAACTCAAAATATGGTCCTACCTTAACTAGGTTTGTGACCAAGGTAAAATCAGTTTATCTCTTAGCCTCATTTTCCAACTTTATAAAATGAAGGGTTTGAACAAAGCGACTGCTAAGGTTTCTTTCAGCTCTGACAATTTCAGGATATTATAGGGATTGACTTTAGATCAACCATAAAACAAATCAAAAAAAAAAAAAAAAAGCAATCCAAACTCTAACTCAAGGGGGCACTGCTAAGCTATTCAATTTCCCCTCTTGACCCTCTGTTTAACTCTTCCCTGTGACTACTGTCTTGTTGAAAGTAGACCCCTCTCACTTTCAAGTGCTCACTGACCCCTTAACTAAATAATATGAATGGCCACCATTTATCGAGTACTTACTAGTGCAGGAACTCTGCAAGAGACACTATATGAATTACCTCAATTATTACAACCCCATGAGATTTATACCATTATTAGTTTCATTTTATAGAAACAGAAATGAGGCTCTAATACAGCAAATAACTTACTCAGGACCTGGTAAGCACCAGTGCCGAGGTAAAAACTAAGTCTGTCTGGCTTCAGAGCTCTTTTTACTAAACTGTGCTGCTTCTTCATATATTTATCAAATGAATTATGTGCAAGAACTGTGAAAGGCACCATGGAGAGCAAAACATTGTACAAGATTTAACAACTTCCCTTAAAGGCTTTAACCAAAGTGGGAAATTGGTTATTCATGTGGGTTTCAGGAACAAAAAAAAAGAGAGAGAATCAAAACTGTCTGGAAAATAAGCATTAAGTGAATTGTTTCACTAAATTGAAAAGTAAAATACTAGAGGAATAAATCATCTAAGAAAGGAAAACAGACCTGTTAAGTATGAAAGTTCTTATGATCTCATTTATTCACTCCTGCCCAAACCAAAGGTTCCAGCTCTACCATAAATTGGAGCGTGAAAGGGGGCAAATCCCACCTCCTCTCAGCGTCTTGATTTCCTCACTTCTTAAGTAATATGGGTAATAGAATGGTCTCTAGTTCCCTTTGGCTGAGATTCTGTGATTATATGATAACATGGGACTCTTGCCTTCATCATCTGGAATTGAAGAGTAGAGACTGAGAAAGATTCCATGTAGAGAGTTGATCCAGTCAGTTATGGTGTAAGAATGCTTTAAAGGAAATGTGCATCTCCAGAAAGCCCATAGAACTTTGTATAGACGTTTTGGTACTAAAACCTAATTGTGATAAGGGAGAAAAAGTGGTGCATTCCATAACTATACTTTGAAATGTGTCCACAGCATCTTTTGCAATAAAACACATTCGTATTTGAGAGAAAGTGTTCAGGCAAATAGGAGGTACCAGAGAGGTAAAGATAGATTTAGTCAGTGCTTCTGGTACAACTAGTGAAATGTATAGTCCAGCCAGAATTAAAGATGAATAGTCATAATTGCTGAGAATTCAGATTAGTCATATTCAACAGTTATAAACACCCCAACTATCCGTCATTACACCTAGTACTTCACGGCAAATGGAGAGGGATGATGAAGGCATACTTCCTTGACACAGTCTCTAATTTCATCAGAAAACAACCTTCCTTCCTCCAAAATCCGGAATCCAGTTTCAGGAATGAATAACAAGTAAATCCAGAACTGCTTCTCTGGGAGACAATATATTAGCCCAGTTACTTATTGAATGGAAATTTAACATCTGTGTAAGAGGCAACATGGTCCTGCACTATTCAAGCCTCAATGTCTTATGCAATGAGAATGCAAGATTCACTCTTTGTGCAAGCTTAGAAACTTCCAAGGCCTTGATATCGCGATAGGCAAATGAAGGGATTCAAGCATGTCAAAGGCCCCTGTCTTTCCTACTTTCAACTGCCTTCAGCACAAAACCACAGCTAATCCACCTGTAGATCCTGGCTTTTGACTGAAGAAATCCAACACTTTTAAAGTTGTTATGGATATTAATTAAAAATGAGAGTCAGACAAAAGTTTAGTTCCCCAAAGTGATCTTCCATCTTCCTAACTAATGCTCCTACACGCCAAATTTACCATCTTTTCCACCTTTTTTTTTTTTTTTATCTCATGCAATCTTTCCTTTGTCTTATACTCTCATGGATCCTCTATTATTCCTCTCCATTTTCTTTTTCTTTTCTTTTCTGCTTGTGCCTTAAGCCTATCTAAACTCACTATGGCTTAACTCTACTGACAGCCACACAGAATTAAAAAAGACACTGATCTCTGACCTTCAGAATATTCAGGTGTGGTCTTCATAAACTTCCTGAAATTAAAGGCCCTGCCATATACTTTTTCATTCTCTACCATATCTAAGGCTAGATGCTGAGAAAATGGTCAATGAATCCTTTTTAGTTAAATGTAATGGATGAATCATTCCTCTGGGCATACATTTGTTTCTGAAAACAAGATATTTTGGCTTTTGACAGCTGACAGCATTTAACATTGACATGAGGACTCAGAATTTGGCCTGCTTGCGAGACCATAGATTTTTAGTATTCCTATTCTATTAGTATTGAATGAGACTTGTTAAAAGCTTCAAGAGGAAGGCGGGGTTGTTATTTTTATTGAAGGTAGTGGAGGAAAGAATTAGAGGAACTTCTTTATAATAATTCTTGGCAATATTCATTCTTCTGTTTTACCCCCAGGACAGACACTTTTAGGAAATTATTCTAAATCATAAGCAAGATGTTATCTCAGTTTTATTTCTGTTGAATAGAACAGAATTTTAATACTTGAGTTCTAATAAGTGTTAGGCTCTTCGACCCTTCCATTATAAGGTACCTACACTGAGGCCATATAATCTAATTTATATAAAACTTGTCATTATTCAGGAAATGATTCCACATATAATAAATCAAGAAGGTTAAATTTCTCAGTTGAGAAAGCCACATACCAGACAGATATAATCACGCATGCCAGCTCTGACTGAGAGGAGTTTCAGGCATACTTGATTGGGCAATTTTTAAACAAAACCAAGTTTCTCTTCTTTCTTGCCTTGAGGAAAGGAATTTGGAATAGAATTTTTTGTTAGTGCTCAAATGTGAAGGTGCACCACCAACTCATTCATTCATTTAATTCACTTCCCAGTCAGGGAAACTCTTGTCCCCTCTCCCAGACGAAAGAGAAATATTGGCTACAGGACAAACATAACGATAGATCAAGTGGACTGAACCTTGAGATGCTGCTTCTCTACTGCTATTTTTTTACAATTTCATTCTTTGCTAAACATTTTTTTTTACTGATCTATAGGCATTCAGACCAAGAGATCTTGTGGATAAAGGGGGTGACCAAGAACTAAGTCAGCTAGGTTCTTATGCAGTATCTTATGGACATAAGAACGCATGAACACATTCATGAATAACTAATTCCTTACATATTTTTAATACATATATTTTTATTAGGTTTATTGGGGTAACATTGGTTAATACAATTGTACAATTTTCAGGTGTACATTATAATTTGACATCTGTATATTCTATTGTGTGTTTACCACCTGAAGTCCAGTTTCCTTCAGCTACGATGTATTTGATCCCCTTTACCCATTTCACCCTCCCCTTCTCTCCTATAATTGACCTCCTTTAACCTTCTACCTCCCCCCGCCTCCCCCAACCCCTACCCTCTGGTAACCATTAGTCTATAGTCCATGTCCATGAGTTTCTATTTGTCCTGTTCATTCGTTGTTTTTAGGTTTATATTCCACATATAAGTGATATCATGTGATTTTCAACTTATTCTGTCTGGCTTATTTCACTTAGAATGATTATCTCGAGATCCATCCATATTGTTGCAAATGGCAGTATATCATCTCTTCTTGTGGCTAAGTAATATTCTATTCTATATATATGTACCACGGCTTCTTTAGCCAATCATCTATCGCAGGACACTTCGGTTGCTTCCATGTCCTGGCCACTGTGAATAATGTGGCTATGAAAATAACTGTACGAATGTTTTTTTCAGATATGAGTTTTCAAGCCTTTGGGGTAAACACCCAGTAGAGGGATTGCTGGATCATATGGTAGATCAATTTTTAGTTTTTTTCCATAGTGGCTGTACTAATTTGCAGTCCCACCAGCAGGGTATGAGGGTTCCTATTTCTCCACATCCTCTCCAACATTTGTTATTACTTGTTCTGTTGATTATAACTATTCTAACAGATGTGAGATGGTATCTCATTGTGGTTTTGATTTGCATTTCCCTAATAGCTAGCAATGTTGAGCATCTTTTTTAAAATATGTGTTGGCCATTTGTATTTCCTCTGGGGAGAAGTCTCTGTTCAGGACCTCTGCCCATTTTTTGATTGGATCATTTGTTTTTTTGTTGTTGTTGTTATTGAGTTGTATGAGTTCTTTGTATATTTTGGATATTAGGCCCTTATCTGAGGTGTTGCTTGCAAATATATTTTTCCATTCAGATGGTTGTCTCTTTACCTTGTTGACAATTTCTTTTGTTGAGCAGAAGCTTTTTAGTTTGATGTAGTCCCATTCATTTACTTTAGCTTTTACTTTCCTTGCTTTTGAGGTCAAATACATAAAAACCTCTTGAAGTCTAAGGTCCATGAGGTTAGTTCCTATGTTTTCTTCTATGCAATAAATTGTTTCAGGTCTTATATTCAGGTCCTTAATCCATTTTGAGTTAATTTTGGTGTGTGGTGATAGACAACATTCTAGTTTCATTCTTTTGCAGGTGGCTTTCCAGTTTTCCCAGCACCATTTATTGAAGAGGCTTTCCTTTCTCCACTGTATGTTTTGGCTTTTTTGTCATAAATTATTTCTCATATAAATATGGGTTTACTTCTGGACTCTCGATTCTATTCCACTGGTGAGTGTGTTTGTTTTGCTGCCAATACCATGCCATTTTGATTACTGTCACTTTGTAGTATAAGATGAAGTCGGGCAGAGTGATGACTCCAGCCTCATTCCTTTTTCTCAGGATGGCTTTGACAATTTGGGGTCTTCTGTGCTTCCATACAAATCAGATGATTTTTTGTTCTATTTCTTTAAAAAAGGCTGATGAGATATTGATGGGAATTACATTAAATCTGTATAATGCTTTAGGTAATATGGTCATTTTAAATACATTGACTCTTCCGATAAAGAACACGGAATATCTTTCCATTTCTTTGTATCTTCTTTGATTTTTTTTAATAAGGTCTTGTAGTTTTCATTATATAGGTCCTTCACATGTTTCGTTAAATTTATTCCTAGGTGTTTTATTCTTTTTGTAGCAATTGCAAAAGGAATTATTTTCTCTGCTTTTTTTTCTGACACTTCATTATTAGAGTATAAGAACCCTATGGATTTTTTAACATTGATTATGTATCCAGAGACTTTACTGTATTTTCTTATTGTTTCTAGTATTGTTCTTGTGGAATCTTTAGAATTTTCTATATAAAGAATCATGTTATCCAAAAATAGTGACAGTTTGACTTCTTCATTTCCTATTTGCATGCCTTTTATATCTTACTCTTTCTGATTGTACTTGCTAGGACCTCCAATTTTATACTGAATAGGAGTAGCGATAGGGGCCAGCCTTGCTTTGTTCTTGATCTTAGAGGGAAGGTTTTTAGTTTTTCACCATTCAGTATAATGTTGGCTGAGGATTTGTCATATATGGCTTTTATTATGTTAAAATCCTTTCCTGCTATACCGATTTTGTTAAGTGTTTTAATCACAAATGGATGCTGTATCTTGTTGAAGGCTTTTTCTGCATCTATTGATATGATCTTGTGATTCTTATTTTTTAATTTGTTTATATGGTGTATCGCATTAATCAATTTGTGTATGTCGAACCATCCCTGTGCCCTTGGGATGAAGCCCACTTGATAGTGGTGTATAATCATTTAAATATGTTGCTGTATTTATTTCTCTAGAATCTTACTTAGGATTTTTGCATCTGTGTTCATGAAAGATATTGGTCTGTAATTTTCTTTTTTTGTATTATCTTTACCAGGTTTTGGTATCAGAGTAATATTGGCCTCATAAAATGAGTTCAGAAGTGTTGCCTCCTCTTCGATTTTTTGGAAGAGTTTAAGGAGAATAGATATTAAATCATCTTTGAATGTTTGGTACGATACACCGCTGAAGCCATCTGGTCCTGGACTTTTACTTTTTCATAGGGTTTTGATGATTGTTTCAATTTCCCTACTGCTGATTGGTCTATTTAGATTTTCCAGTTCTTCTTGATTCAGTCTAGGAAAGTTGTATTTTTCTAAGTATGGTCCATTTCTTATAGGTTATTCAATTTTGTATTATATACTTTTTCATAGTATTCTTGTATGATCCTTTGTATTTCTGCAGTGTCTGTCATCATTTCTCCTCTTTTGTCCCTGATTTTGTTTATTTTTGTCCTTTCTCTTTTTTCTTTAGTGAGTCTAGCCAAGGGTTAGACTCTTAATTCCATTAACCTTCTCAACCAACTAGCTCTTTGTTGCATTCATTTCTCTATTGTTTTTGTTTTCAATTTTTTTTTGCTCTAATTTTGATTATTTCTTTTCTTCTTCTGACTTTAGACTTCATTGGATCTACTTTTTCTAGTTTTTTAAGATGAAGCGTTAGGTTGTTTATTTGGACTCGTTCTTGTTTTTGGAGATAGGCCTGTAATGATATGAACTTTCCTCTTATGACCGCTTTTACCATGTCCCAAAAGTTTTGATATGTTGTACTATCATTATCATTCGTTTCTATGTATCTCTTGATCTCTCTTTTTATTTCTTTTCTGACCCAGTTATTCTTCAGTGGCATGTTGTTTAATTTCCATGTATTTGTGTTTTTTCCTGATTTCTTTTGCAGTTGATCTCCAGTTTCAAAGCATTATAATCAGAGAATATGGTTGGTATGATTTCAATCATCTTACGTTTGTTGAAGCTATCTCTGTGTCCCAGTCAATGGAAGACTCTGTAAATGTCAATTATGTCCAGTTGGTCTAATGTGTCATTTAAGGATGTTATTTCCTTATTGACTTTCTGTTTGGTTGATCTTTCCATGTCCGATAGTGGGGTATTTAGATCCCCTACTATGATAGTGTTTTGATGTGTTTCTCCCTTTAGTTCTGTTAGTAATTCCTTTACTTATTTCGGAGTTCCCTGATACAGAGCATAGATTCTAATAAGTGTTATGTATTTTTGATGCATGACTTCTTTTATCATTATGGTTTCCCTCATTGTCTTTCGGTACCTTTGTTATTTTGAAGTCTGTTTTGTCCAATATTAGTACCACTGCTCACGCTTTTCTCTGAATGCCATTTGCTTGAAGTGTCATTTTCCACCCTGTCACCTTGAGTTTATATTTGTCTTTGGAGCTGAGATGTGTCTCCTGGAGGCATCGTATGGTTGGGTTTTGTTTTTTGATCCATTCTGTAACTCTGTGCCTTTTTATGGGTGAGTTCAGTCCATTTGCGTTAAGGTGATCATTAAATTACAGGTCTTCTTATAGCCATTTTATCTTCTGCTTTCTGATAGCTTGTTGTTTCCATTGATTCCTTGTCCTTGTGTTTCCGTTTTCTTTATTTTGGTTGGCTCTTGCGGGGTTCTCCCGCTGGTTCTTCTTGTTTTATATTATATACTTCAGTTCTGAATCATCGGTTTGTGGTTACTATTACGAATATATAAAGGATAGTTTTATATATGTGTGTGTGTGTGTGTGTGTGTGTGTGTGTGTATATAGATATAGATATAGATATAGATATAGATATAGATATAGATATAGATATAGATAGATATATATATAGAGAGAGAGAGTTGTCCATTTTCCTCTGCTCATGCTTTATCTCCATTCCCCTTTGTGAATTTGGATCTTTAAATCCTCCCCTTTTCAGTCATTGATATCTCAATTTATTCCTATGTATGTTGTATGTTCATTACTATTTTGCTATAACAATTCTCTTTTTATTATTTAAGCTTATAATACCCTGTTCTTCGTAAGGATTGCACTCTTCTGCTTCTATTTGCCTGATAGTCACTTTACTTCTAATTATGTAGTTTGTTTTTTTTTTTGTCATGTTGTTTTAGGTGACTGACTCCTTTTAGTATTTCCTGTAGTGCAGGCCTTGTAGTGGAGAATTCTTTCAATTTTTGTACGTCTGGAAAGGTCTTAATTTCTCCTTCATATCTAAAGGAGAGATTAGCTGGATACATTATTCTAGGCTGGTAGTTCCTTTAACTTCATAATTTAAATATTTAATTCCATTCCTTTCTGGCTTGTAAAGTTTGCGCTGAGAAGTCCAATGATAATCTAATGGGTTGTCCTTTATAAGTTACCATTTTCTTCTCCCTGGCTGCCCTGAGAATTTTATATTTGTCATTCATTTTCGATAACTTTAATACAGTGTGTCTTGGCGAAGGCCTTTATGGGTTGAGATAATTGGGTGTTCTATTGACTTCTTGAATTCCAAGCTCCTGCTCATTCCTTAGATTTGGGAAATTCTCATCAACTATTTGTCTGAAAATGCTTTCCAATTTCTGTTTCTTTTCCTTGCCTACTATAATGCCCAGTATTCTTATGTTTCCTCTCCTGATGGTATCAGCTAGTTCTTGAATTTCTTTTTCATTATTTTTTTCTTCTTTTTCTCTCTTTTTTCTTCTGATTTATTTCTAGATTTCTATCTTCAACATCACTGATCCTTTCCTCCATTTGGTCGACTCTATTTCCCAAGCTTATTATTTTATTTTTCAACTCTTGCAGTGTGTTCTTCATCTCCAGAAATTCTATTTCATTATTTTTGAGGGTTTCGATCTCCTCGCCCTGCTCATCTAGGTGTTTTTTTCAATTCCTGAAATTGTTGATATGACTCGTTTTGGAATTCACTGAGCTTTTTCAGAAGTACCATCCTGAATTCTCTGTCATTTAAGTCACATATTTCTATGTCTGTAAGCTTATTTTCTGGAGATTTTTCTCTTTCTTTCGGAGATATCTTGTAACCTTGGTTGTTCATGGTGTTTAGTGGACTATTTCTCTGCCTGCGGTAGCTCTTATGAGCAGATCCCATCTCAGACATACCAGTGTGCAGTTTGGGTGTTTTTTGTTTAGTTTTAGATGTTCAGGTTATTATTGTTTCAAGGGAAGAGATCTGGGCACATCTCTCACTGTGCCATGTTTCCAAAGATCTCTCCTTAAAATGTTATTTGACAATTATTCTTTATTTTCCACAGGATGAGGTGAAAAACCAAACGTGACCTCTAACATCTTATTTGAGCTTATCTGAGTGCACATTAATTTCCTCTTTGTTTATTAATCTTCAGAGAATATAAACACAGGAACAACTGCTTACCTCAAGTTTTGAAATTTCAAAATAAAGGAGAAAAACTAATAATCTTTTTTTTTTTTTTGAGTCTTAAACTAATTTGGCAGCAAGTTTACAAGGGTATGGCATTATATGTAGGCAGAGCAGGTGACCTATGTGATATGGACTGAAAAACACTAAAAAAGCTTTCATATCCCCTGAGTTTCTACCACTACTTCTACCTATTTACTAATGTTTAAAATTTAACCATTAAAGTGACATCTTTAAGACTTAAAGTTTTGGTTTCTGTTTAAAATGTAATATACATATATATAGGCACACCCACTAAAACTCCCTGAGCTATTCTCAGTGATTTACACCTGAATGTGAATGAACTAACTTGCTCTGGAGTTCCAAATAAAGATATGGTAATATCAGTAGCAGTAGTAGCAGTAGCAGCAGTAGCAGCAATATTAGTAATAATAACTACTAGCATCTCCTAAGGTTATTATATATGAGATCCCATGCAAAACACTTTCATATGAATTTTTTCTCATTTAATTCAATCTTCATTCAAACTTTATCAATTTGGGACAATGATTATCCTCATGTTTTGAACGAAGAAACTGAAGCTGAGAGATTTATTAACTTTCACATGATCACACAACTAGAAAATACAACTAGAATTATTAATCCAGAATCCATATTGATAGGAATCACTTCACAGAAGAGGTGATGTTTTAGATGGTCTTTGAAGAAAGGGTTAGATTTTAGCTAGGCCAATACAAGCAAAACTGTGGAAGCTGTGAAGCGTTTGTGGCAAATTTACAGGGTTGCAAATGGTACAATTTAGATGTAGCAAAGCCAAATCTGTGGTGCTATTGACAGAAAGAGTCAAGTCAGGAGGAAAGCCAGTTTAGTAGAAAAGATGAGTATGGTTATGGACTTTCAATAACTTCGCTTCTGAATTCAAGACCCATCTTTCTATCTTCACTGAGGGAGAGATTAAGAAGCAAAAATAATAGGGCAAGAACAGAATCTTATGACACAATCACACTGATGGAGTAGGAGGAGGAAGAACCATCAGCAATGTGGTTGGAAACAAAGCAGTTAAACTGGTAAGGGAAAAACCAGAGGTTTTCAGTATGGTAGATGCCATGGAAGGCATTTAGTCTCCAGTGTCAAATTCTAAAAAATTGAAGAGAGTCAGGATTTATAGTAGGCTAAATTGCTACTATTTGTTAGTCACTTTCTATGCTCCACATGCTGTGCTAAGCACTTTATGGGAATTGCTCCAATTAACCTCAGAACCACTCATAAGGTAAGGACTGTTATTTTCCACAATTTTAAAGATGAGGAAACTAAAGTTCAGAGAGGTTAAGAAACTTGATCAAGGGCTCATAGCCAGTTAAGAGATTAGACTTAAACTCAAATCTGTTTAACTCCGAAGCTCATGTTCTTAATCTCTACGTTCTATTGCCATTGAATTTATGGTCACTTTTGAGCTAGAGGTTTCAGCAGAGTTAACAAGTACAGGAGTCTAATAGAAACGATTGATTGGAAAAGAGAGGACAGATGTGAGAATAATTGTTGAATGAGTGGGTGGTAAAAGTGGAGGTTATAGGTATCAACTTATTCTGTCTCAAATGCAGAAGGCTTGGCAAAGGAAGATAAACAATGGGGAGGGTAGCTTGAGAGGATAGAATAGTCAAGGGAAGTTTCTTTTATGACAGAGGAGGACTGAACCTATTGTTAGCTGAAGAGTAGCCAATGGAAAGGAAGAAAGAAGTCATAATTTATGGAACGGAGATGTGGCAGAGACAGGAAGGTAAGATTAAGAGGATAATGGGAAAGGTTCAATTTAGAAAAAAGCAAGAAATTTATTAGGTAACCCATTTTCTTAACTTTTTCTGCTCTTTTAATCTTATCAAAATGTGACTTTCCTATCTTGGGTTCAGTTAACACCTTACTTGACTAAGCATAATTATTTATTAATTATAACTGGTATATATTACATGAACCTTTATTCATACAAATATAATTAAAATGAAATTAATGTGAAATACTAAAGTAATTAGGAATTACAAGTAATGAATAAATTAGAGGTTCTGAGGTATTAGATAATAACAATATGTTAACTCTGTTATAGTTGAATTTTTGTAGAAATTTTGGAAACAGAGAAGAAATTTATACCCCCCAGGTGACCCTTGAATACAGACTGTGTTAGAGCGAACCTGGCATTCATTCAGCAAACATTTATTGAAAGTCTGTTATGTGCCAGACTCTATGCTAGTCATCAGAGATACAGAGCTAAAAGACAGTTTACATCCCCAAAGTCTCACAGCCTAGTGAAGGAGGCAGAGAAATCAACAGAGTACAATGTAACATGATGAATTCTGTAATAGAGGCAAAAACCATGAATCACTGGAACACTGGGTAAGAAGTCAGGGGGTGGGGTGCAGGGAAAGCTTCCCAAAGGAGGTGATATTTGAGAAGAGTTTTGATCTTGCAATCTTGCTTTTATAGGGTCCTGCACAAAAGGCCAGGCGTTCCCCTAAGGGATCACATTACAGGCAACAGCTGCAATTCACCACCCTAGCTTCATCTTCATTGTCTGACATCAAGGTCACTGAGCTGAAAGTTTAAGGGAGATGGTATATAAAATGGCTTTAAATCTAACCTCTGGGCTATTGAGTAGTAGGAGGAGATGAAGCCTATAAGTTCAAATTATAACCGAAATGGGTAAATTTCCATTTTCCGGGGTTGGGATGGTGAGAAAATAGAAACTGAAAGTGAGGAGGGACTCAAAGAAGAAGGGAAGGAAGGAATAATTAGCTTGCTATTAGTTATTTCTGCCTAATGCGAGGAAAGCCTTCTCTCCGCATATATACCACTTGTCTTGTTTCAGTCTTTATTCTTGCAGCCTTTTCCACATGAAAAGGGTATTACATATATCTCACCTTAGTGCAGACTTTAGAAATGAAAAACAACCTCAACCAGGCTCTATTTCTCCTTCCCTTGAAGCTAGAGAGTGATTGTGGGTCAGTTCCTATTTTATCTGAACCACTTGGCCCATCTAGAATAGTCACTTTAGGAAATTGAAAACTAAATTTAAATTTTATAAAGAGGAAATTCTGAAATGACTCCTTCAATCTTATCAGACACACTTCATTGCACCCCTCTGTCCTGGCATTTTGCTGAGCCTTCGAACAAACTGACTGGCAATTACTTGTTCTAAGTATTAAATTATACGGCATTGCTCCCTATATCCATTCATTTGCTGACTCAGAAATACTATAAAGAAGACTCCACTTGAATAGTTTGCTTTTTAAATTTACCTCTCATTTTCCTTTTTTCTTAGCAAGGGGGAATAACAATAAATTGAAGCAAGAAAAAGTGAGGTCAGACATAAGGAAGAACATTAAGTAAATAAAATACTGGGCTTGGCAGTAATAAAATACATTATAAAATGTGTACACCTTAAAAGTTTTTAAAGGTTTTTGTTTTTGTTTTCTTTTATGTTTATTTGATGTTGTTATTCTTACTATTTGCATGAAGGATTTTTTAAATAAAAGAAAACATGCTTGCTAAAGACAATTTGAAGGGGGAAAGAGACAGCCACTAATCCTGTACGGTTTGCCTGTCTGAAGGGAGAAGAAGGAGATTTTTCACCTTGAAAATTCTAGGATTCTATTCCTTGATTCTCAGGTGACCTACAGATTCATCAGTCCTGCAACACTGACAATTTTCTCTTGTATCTAGGAACGTTTCCTGCTTCAGAAGCCCCTTTAATAATGTGAACGAAGCATAACTCTAATTAATACAAAAACATTTGAAATGAACCACTGCTTCAGAAATGGCTCTTAAAGGGAAAAGAAGAAAAAATACAATATAATTCTAAATAATTAAAATTGTCAGAGGAAATCAAATTGCAATTGAGTTAAATCTTAATAGAAAATGAAAGATTTCAGTTTTGAAAGCAGGGATTTTGCACATTGTGGGCACCATATATGGTGCCAAATATATTCTTCTGAAAAAAAAAAGAAAACCAGAGTCTTTATTCATATGCTGGGATTCCCCTGATCCATCTCAGGCTTTTATGTTGACCTGGCTTGTATTTTTCTCTTATTCTTTGTCCAGATTCATCCAGGAGCAATGCCTCACAGACGAGTAATAGAGAAGAAAATTGCATTAATGATAAAATTAGTATTTCTTTCCTAAACCTGAATTAGCTCATAGAATAATATAGCCACAGAGGAAATCTAAGTAGAAATAAGTTCTGTTTGGGGAGGTTTATTTTTGCTTTTCTTGTAAGTTTTCCCAGCTAGTATTGAGTTGTATCCAGTTTAGTATTACATACTAGTATCCATTATGGATTTTATCAGATTTATGCTTGGAGGTAAAGTTAGTTATTATTTCAAACTTAAAATCATTCTGGATACCTCCATGCTATATCAATTTACAATTTTAAAACACTTCTTTCTTAAATTAATCTTATATCATGATTATAACCTCTTTAATCCTCACATAAGAGCCATCAGGAACTCACTGCATTGCATGGGAGACAACATGCCATAACTCTCCATTAGGCATTTTCCATATACAACCAAGTTAAATCCTTGCTCTTATGAAATTCGGCACAAGGAAGATGTGAACACTTGTAAAACACTCAGACCATTACCATTAAGAAGATACTTAAAATAGAAATTCTAAAAGAGTGAGCAACAGAAGATCTAGAATACACCTCTAGAAAGCAGAGTTGTTCTGTGCTAAGAATTAAAGATACCTTCTACAAATGGAGATCCTTAAAAAAAGGGTGAACACTTATAGAAAACTTTTTCTCCCCAAAGAAGGTTTTTAAATTTATAGTTTGCCATCACACCAATAATCATCATTGATCATCTTTATTGTAGAATAACTATCCTATCCCAGCTCCATTTTTTAAATCAAAATCTCATTGTCATTGACTCCACTCATCTCTCCCTCTTCCCCAAAACAAGAAAAAAGACAGAAAAAGGGAAATAAATCCAACAAACTCACACACACACACACACAAAAAAAAAACCTGAGTTTAAAGTACTCAAGACATAAAGCCTATTGGCAGAAGTGACATATACCTTATAGCATACTATTTTTCATGGTACTCTGTGGAGTCATTGGTTTCTCATTACAGCCAGTCAAGTCATGTCAAAGTTGGAGTCTGCCCTTTACCATTATTTATATCTGCTAAAACTGGAAAAGAGAACCTGATAAATGCCACACCGTCTCCATCTTTTTTTAATTTTTTTTTTAATTTTAATTTTCTAACATGTTTTATATCTGGCTGAAGACTATAAGAATTACTTATGCTTTTTTTTAATATTGGGAGGAGCTTCTAGTAGTTGTTACTGTTGGTATAATTCATATATAAATTCATTCAGGTTTATGTTGAGGATTTGAATTAGAGGCAAGAATTCACATGAAAAAATGAATTTGCGGAAAACTTTTAGTGACCTAACTGCTCAGGAGTGCCTAGCACCAGCATGGACCAGTCACAGACTTACTGCAAGATACCTTTCCCAGGACTCCCCTACCCTCATATCAACCATGGCAGGAGTCCTCTTGCTATTTCAGTCTATTTTCTCTTGTACCATAACTACAAATAATTCTGCAATAGGCTCAAAATATCCACATCCATTGAGGCCCAGTTACAAGAGGATCACATAGGCCAGACTTTTTTGTTTGGAGATTAAATTGCTGATAGTATTTGCTTTTATTGTGCGCAGATGTGACCAAAAGACTATGGTGGACCAACAAGCTATTTGCCTGAAGGCCACGAACCATTTCAGAAGTTTAAAAACATAACGTAAGGATTGGTCATTAAGGTACACAAAGTATTTTCAGTAAACAAAAAAAAAAAAATTAAGACAGCCAAACAGGTTTAACCATTTGTGTTTTTCCTTTCCTTTAAACCCAGGCTCTTGTACTTCCTAACTAATCTATTAATGGCTGGAACTGATTGACAGGTGCATCAATGCCAGTGTAAGTGCTGTGGGAGTCCTAATTGGGTAGTTCTTTATAAATTGAATTGATGGCTGAATAAATATAGTATTGTCAATAGGTGGTGAACTCGTGAAAATTAGACACAAAGTAGCTAGACTTAGGCTGAGATAAGTCCTAAAGGGTGAGAAATTAGCTAATTCAAAATGGGTGATGTATGGAGGAGTTTGCATATTCAAAGGCTCGTGGACATGGATTAGCACTGCAAGTATACAAAAAGATAAGTAATTTGATGTAAGTTAGAGTACAAAGAACATGTAGAGAAGTGATGAACCACAAATGTTCATAGGTAGATAGATGCCACACCATGCCTTATAAGCCATTGTAATGGAGTTTGGGATTTATTCTTTAGGCAACTGGAAGCCAGTGGTGATGTGCAAAGATGTGACATGACTAGAATTATATCTTAGATTACTCTGACAGCATTATGGAGGATATGATGGCAGGAGGTTGAATACAAGCTGCTCAGTTCGGAGCATGTTGCAGTAATTCAGACAGTAAGCAAGGTAGACTCAAAGTATCCCAGTGACAAAGAGAATGGAGAGGGGGTAACAAATATTTGGATTGTTGAAAAGAAAAAATGTCCTTGTACCTAAAGGCTTGGTGATGATTGAAAGGAAGATGGATTGATGAAGAAAAGGAAAGATTCTGGAAGGAATTCTGTATTTCTGACTTGTAAGACAAGATAATTAGACAGTGGTCCCATCAACCAATATGGAGAATACAGAATATTGATGGATGCCAGTGTTTCCTTCTGTTGTGGTCATATTTTTCTTTTGTTTTTGTTTGATTGTTAATTTTATTTTATTCTTTTGGCATCCCTGGGTGTTTTTTATGTGCTTGATGGGATACCCTGATGTGGATGTCCAGTATGTAATTGAATAAGTGGGTGTGAAACTCAGGAGAAAGGTTTGAACCCTTATGTTTGTGTGCCTACAACTGATTTAAAAAGCATGTGCCTCTGCTTTCACTTTCTAACTCTTTCTGTGTATTTCCCTCACACAAGTTGCAGGTTTCTTTAAGTTTCTCACATTCTCACAGTATTCACTCAGTGGTTAATCATCCCTAGCAGGGAAGAAGGACAAAATGTGTTACTTGATCTCTCCTCCTAAATATCCCTCCACATTCTGGGCTATTTTCCCTTCCCTACCCTGACTCTGCCCTCACTCCCCCATACCCCTACTCTCATCAGCATTTACCTATCTTGCATTCCATGCTCTCAGGGTCCTGCTAGGTGGGTTGTTAAGCTGAAAAAATTAGTTTATGCTCAGGTGTAAATGATCAATTCTGGCTTTATGTGCCATACTTCCATAGTAATATACTTGATTTCTAACAGACACAAAGAATGTGGGAATTACAATGTAATGGCAGAATAGCAGAGAAGGCTTTGGACATCAATTGGGCCTCTTCAGTGTTCCTAAAATATCATCACTTAAAAATAAATACTCATATATATTCCAGTTTCATTACAAATCACGTTTTTGAAATTTAGTCCATTGGAAGTCTTTGTCTCAAATGAATTACTCCTCACCACCTCTATCCTCCTGCCCCAGATTCACAACATATAACCTGTTCCAATTCCTATTCAGCTTTGCCATTTATTGCTTTTATTTTCCAGCAATAAAGCTTCCTCGTTGGCAAACAGGCTTCGGGGTATTCAGAAAGAGTCATTTCTGCCCTTTTCTCTTGCTCATTAAGCAATCAATAAGTCCTAAACGCTGACCGGTGGAATTGACTTCAGAAAGTCATTTAATCAGATACTTTTTTTATTAGACAAGAAAACCAAGGCCCATACTGGGGACAGGACTCACTCAAACTCACACAACTATTCAGAGCTGATTTTGGCTAGAACCCAGATTTCCTGATACCTAGGCCAGTTTTCTTTCCACTGTATCACAACTGCTTCTATGGACATGCTGCCATCACCCATTCTGCTCAAACCGCAATCCCGTTTCACACCTTAGAATTAATCTTCACCAACATGACTCAGTCCCTCTAATTCTCCTTTGGGCCTTCAGAAGCCTGAGCATTTAACCAAATACAACTTTTGAATTTTTAAACTGCTTTTTCAATGTAGCAATATTCCTCATGCCAGATGTCCCATCTCCTATCTTGGCAAGGATTCCAAACAAGCTGGCATAAATAGTGTGGGCCGTACAGGACTGGAGTGGGTGGTATGGCTATCTCTTGTGCACAGCTGCAGGTGTTTGTGATGCTTATGGTGTGCACAAAGTCTAAAGTTGAAAATTTTACACAAAGAGCTGAGGTAAATAAACCAGAGAAATAAATCTAAATAAATTTCCAAAGCAAGCATTAGCAGAGTGTAGAGTCATTATGATCTGAGAGTTAGGAAAAAGGAGATCCGGTTGAATGGGCAAGTAGGGGATTAAGAGGATAAAGATCTGAGGCAGAGTTCTACACTTGGGCTACAATTGCCTACACTTGGGCTTCTGTGTGTTTCTTTTAATATATTACAGAGATGGGCCAAATCTGTGTAAAGACCAAGGACAGGGACAGAAACACCACCACAGGCTAGTAGAAAACAATTCAAATGTGTGCCTTCCCTGGATCATGCTTCTTGTTCCCAGAATTTTATTATAGCCCAGAAAACATTTTCACAGCTGGACAAAGTTTTACACAGTATCAGCAGCTGGGGAAGCTCCTTTTGAACACTGTTCATCTGCCATCTTTCATGTCAGCCAGTCAGCCTTTGGCATTTTGTCTGAAACTGCTCAAGAGGGTGTCATTTGTGCTGGTGATTTGATCCCCCACCCCAGTGGTAACACTTTCTGATGAGGACTCATCTGGCTCATATTGATAATGTTGTCTTATGGTACAATAATATATTCAAGCAAGCCTTGTCACTGCCAAAGTCATTATTACAGATGTGCTACTACCTCCAACATAAGTTCAGTGTTTTATTTTCCTTTCTCTCTCGTTTTTTATCTCTCTTGACCATCCTTACTTCAACTCCCAGAAACCTTACTTCTCTTACTCTTGTTTTGTTTTCCTGTCCTGTCCATGACATAGACTTGATTCCGTGCTGAGTACTCAGGAACTATCCTAAGCTCTCTCTCTTGCTCTAATTGTGATCCTAGGGATGAAGGAAGGTAATCTGTTCAGAGTTGCTTTGCACTCCAGAATGAAGGCATGACTGTATTATATGAAGTTAAACTTAGATCACAGTAATGTGTGGAAGGGTGTGTGTGCGTGTGCATGTGTGGGGGAGGGGTATGTGCATTGGTTTATCACTGATTTTCTGAGGTTTTGTCCAATAGTTCAAATATTGAAACATTTCATTCATGAAAAGGGCCTGCATTATGAAGGCAAAGGGTTGTAATTACTGCTCTTATTTTTTTAATTTTTTTTTTGTTTATTTTTTTTTATTATGGTGACATTGGTTAATGAAACCCAGCAAGGATCAGGTGTAAAATTTAACAGTAAGGCATTGTGTTCTCACTGCCCATAGTTGTTAGATATCTTTCAGTCACCACTTTATCCCATTTAATTCCCTGCCTCTGCCCTACCATCTGGTAACCACTAGTCTATTGTCCATGACCATGACTCTCTATTTGTTTATCCTGTTTGTTTGTTGCTTTTAGGTTTATATACCACATATAAGTGATATCATGTTGTTTTAAACTTTTTCTGTCTGGCTTATTTCGCTTAGCATGATTAGATCAAGGTCTATCCACGTTGTTGCAAATGGCGCTATTTCATCTCTTCTTATGGCTGAGTAATATTTCATGGTATATATTATGTACCACAGCTTCTTTATCCATTCGTCTGTTGTAGGACACTTTGGTTGCTACCACATCCTGGCCACCGTGAATTATGCTGCTATGAACATTAGTGTGCAAATCTTTTTGGATATGGGTTTTCAAGGCTTTGGGGTAAATACTCAGTATTGGGATTGCTGGATCATATGGTAGATCAATTCTTAGTTTTTTGAGGAACCTCCATACTGTTTTCCATAGTGGCTGTACCAATTTGCAGTCCCACCAGCAGTGTATGAGGGTTCCTTTTTATCTGCATCCTTTCTAACACTTGTTCTGTTGATAACAGCTGTTCTAAGAGGTGTGAGAAGATATCTCATTGTGGTTTTGATTTGCATTTCCCTAAGAGCTAGCGAAGTTGAGCATCTTTCGTATATTTCTTGACCAGTTGTATGTTTTCTTGGGAGAAGTGTATATTCATGTCCTCTGGCCATTTTTTTTTAAATGAGATTGTTTTTTTGTTGTTATACGAGATCTTTGAGTTGTACGAGATCTTTGTATATTCTAGATATTAGGACCTTATCGGAGGTATTGCTTACAAATATTTTCTCCCATTAGAAAGATTGTCTCTTTATCTTGTTGACAGTTTCCTTTGATATGTAGAACATTTTTAGTTTGATGTAGTCTCATTCATTTATTTTTGCTTTTACTACCCTTGCCTTTGGGGTCAAATCCATAAAATCCTCTTTAAGTCCACAGTCCATGAATTTAGTTTCTATGTTTTCTTTTATGCAATTTATTGTTTCAGGTCTTATATTCAGGTCCTTAATCTATTTTTAGTTATTTTTGGTATCTAGTGATAGACAAAACTATAGTTTCATTCTTTTGCAGGTGGCTTTCCAGTGTTTTCAAAACCATTTATTGAAGAGGCTTTCCTTTCTCCACTATATGTTTTTGGCTTTTTTGTCGAAAATTATTTACCCATATAAACATGGGTTTACTTCTGGACTCTCAATTCTATTCCAATGGTCTTTGTGCGTTTTTCTGCCAATGCTATGATTTTCTGATTACTGTTGCCTTGTATAGGTTGAAGTCGGGCAGAGTGATACCTCCAGCCTACTTCTTTTTCTCAGGATGGCTTTGGTGATTCAGAGTCTTTTGTGCTTTCATACAAATATAATAATTTTTTGTTCTATTTCTTTAAAAATGCAGATGAGATTTGGATGGAGATTGCATTAAATGTGTATAATGCTTTAGGTAATAAGGTCATTTAAACTATGTTAATTTTTCCAATCCAAGAACACAGAATATCTTTCCATGTCTTTGTATCCTCTTCAAATTTTTTCATAGGGTCTTATAATTTCCATCATATAGGTCCTCCACATATTTCGTTAAATTTATTTCTAGGTATTTTATTATTTTTTCTGCAATTGCAAAAGGAATTATTTTTTCCACTTCTTTTTCTGACACTTCATTATTAGAGTATAGGAACGCTATGAATTTTTGAACATTGATTTTGTATTCAGAGACTTTACTGTATTTGCTTATTGTTTCTAGTAGTTTCTTGTGGAGTCTTTAGGGTTTTCTATATAGAGAACATGTCATCCACAAACAATGACAGTTTGACTTCTTCATTTCCTACTTGGATGCCATTTATATCTTTCGCTTGCCTGAGTGCACTTACTAGAAGATCAAATGTTATATTAAATAACAGTGGTGATAGCAGACAGCCTCGCCTTGTTCCTGATCTTAGAGGGAAGGTTTTTAGTTTTTCAACATTCAGTATAATGTTGACTGAGAGTTTGTCATATATGGCCTTTATTATGTTAAGGTACTTTCCTTCTATACCAATTTTGTTAATTGTTTTGATCATAAATGGATGCTGTATCTTGTCAAAGGCATTTTCTGCTTCCTTTGACATGATCATATGATGCTTTTTTTTTAATTTACTTATGTGGTGTATCACATGAATCGATTGCATTTGTTGAACCACCCCTGTGCCCCTGGGATGAAGCCCACTTGATCGTGGTGTATAATCTTTTTTAATATGTTGCTGTATTTGGTTCACTAGTATCTTATTTAGAATTTTGCATCTTTGTTCATGAGGAATATTGGTCTGTAGTTCTCTTTTTTTGTGTTATCTTTACCAGGTTTTGGTATCAGATTAATTTTGGCCTCATAAAAAGAGTTGGGAAGTATTACCTCTTCTTTGATTTATTGGAAGAGTTTGAGGAGAACAGGTATTAAATCTTTGAATGTTTGGTAGAATTCACTGGTGAAGCCATCTGGTCCAGGACTTTTACTTTTTGGTAGGTCTTGATGATTGTTTCAATTTCCATACTGCTGATCGGTCTATTTAGATATTCCAATTCTTCTTAATTCAGTCTAGGAAGCTTGTATCTTACTAAGTACTGTTCCATTTCTTCTAGGTTATTAAATTTTGTGTTATATATTTTTCCATAGTATTCTTGTATGATCCTTTGTATTTCTGCGGTATCTGTCATCATTTCTCCTCTTTTGTCCCTGATTTTGTTTATTTGTGTCCTTTCTCTTTTTTTCTTTAGTGAGTGTAGCCAAGGGTTTGTCAATTCTATTAACCTCAAAGAACCAGCTCTTTGCTGCATTTACTTTTTCTATTGTTTTTGTTTTGTTTTGTTTTCAATTTCCATGATTTCTACTCTAATTCAGATTATTTCTTTTCTTCTGCTGGCTTTTGGCTTCATTTGTTCTTCCTTTTCTAGATTTTTACAATGAAGCGTTAGGTTGTTTATTTGGGCTCATTCCTGTTTTTGGAGATAGGCCTGTAATGAAATGAACTTTCCTCTTATGACTGCTTTTGCCATGTTTCAAAAGTTTTGATATGTTGTACTATCATTATTAATCATTTCTATGTATCTCTTGATCTCTCTTTTTATTTCTTCTCTGACCCAGTTATTCTTCAGTAACATGTTGTTTAACCTCGATGTATTTGTTCTTACCGCTTTCTTTTTACACTTGATCTCAAGCTTCAAAGCATTATGATCAGAGAATATGGTTGTTATGATTTCCCTCATATATGTTGAGGCTATCTCTGTTTCCCAGTATGTGGTCAATCCTTGAGAATGTTTCATGTGCACTAGACAAGAATGTATATGCACATGTTTGGGGATGAAAGGCTCTGTAAATGTCATTTATGTCCAGTTGGTCTAATGTGTCATTTAAAGATATTACTTACTTATTGATTTTCTGTTTGAATGATCTGTCCATATCCGGCAGTGGAGTATTTATGTCCCCTACTATGATAGTGTTTTGGTCTATTTCCCCCATTAGTTCTGTTAGTAATCGCCTTCTATATTTTGGGGCTCCCTGACTGGGAGCATAGATATTAATAAGAGTTATGTCTTCTTGGTGTATAATTCCCTTTATCATTATGAAGTGTCCCTTGGTGTCTTTCTATACCTTTTTTATTTTGAGGTCTGTTTCGTCTGATATTAGTACCATTGCTCATGCGTTTCTCTAAATGTCATTTGCTTGAAATATCATTTTCCACCCTTTTGCTTTTTGTCTATATTTGTCTTTGGAACCGAGCTTGTCTCCTGGAGGCAGCTTATGGTTGGATTTTGATTTTTTGATCCAATCAGCAACTCTGTGCTTTTGTATTGGTGAGTTCAGTTCATTTACATTTAGGGTGATTATTGAAATATGTGGTTTTTCTATAGCCATTTTATCTTTTGCTTTCCAGTACCTTTCTTTTTCCATTGCTTCCTTGTCCTTATGTTTCTGATTTTTTTTTTTTTTTTTTGCTTGGGTTTTGTGGATTTCCCCTCTGGTCTTTCTTGTTTTATGTTATACACTTCAGTTCTGAATCTCTGGTGTGTGGTTATATATATAAATTTAGTCTATTTTCTTCTGCATGTGCCTTATCTCCATTTCCCATTTCAAATTTTGATCTTTGAAGTCATTGTTGTCTCATTGTGTCTCTATGTACGCTGAACGTTCTTTACTATCTTGCTATAGCAAATCTGTTCTTATTGCTTAAGCTAATAATGCCCCGTTTTTAATAAGGGTTGCACTCCTCTGCTTCTATCTGCCTGCTAGTTGCCTTTCTCATAGCTATGTACTTTTTTTTTTTTCATTTTCTTTTAGGTGAGCTGACCCTTTTCAGTATTTCCTATAATGCAGGCCTCGTAGTGGAGAATTCCCTCATTTTTTTGTATGTCTGGAAAGTTTTTTTATTTCTCCTTTATGTCTCAAGGAGAGCTTAGGTGAATATATTATTCTTGGTTGGTAGTTCTTTTCATTTAATAGTTTGAATATTTGATTCTACTCCTTTCTGGCTTGTAACTTTTGTGCTAAAATGTCCGATGATAATCTAATGGGTTTTCATTTATAGGTTACCGTCTTCTTCTCCCTGGCTGCCCTGAGAATTCTTTCTTTGTCATTGATTTTTGATAATTTTAACACAATATGACTTGGAGAAGGCCTTTTTGGGTTGAGATAATTGGGTGTGTTTTGACTTCTTGAATTCCAAGCTCCAGCTCATTCCTTAGATTTGGGACATTCTAGTCCACTATTTGTCGCAAATTGCTTTCTAATCCCTGCTCCTTTTCTTCCCCTTCAAGAATGCCCATTATTCTTATGTTTCCTCTCCTGATGGTATCTGATAGTTCTTGTATTTTTCTTTTATTATTTTTCATTCTTCGGTTTCTCTCTTCTTCCTTTTGATTTATTTCTAGATTTCTGACTTTGAAATTACTGATCCTTTCCTCCATTTGTTTGACTCTATTTCCCAAGCTTGCTATTTTATTTTTCATCTCTTGCAGTATGTTTTCAATTCCAGATGTTCCCTACTTAGGTCAAAGGCCTCAAATAGACCCCTGATCTAGCTCAACCTATATCCCTATTACAATAATGAAAATCTGACTCTCATGTCTCCTACTGTGGGGGGACTACAATTGATAGATAACCTCAACTGCTCTGCTCTGAATCTGCCACTGTATTGGGAGCCACACTTCTCACAGGCCGCCCACAGCCAGTGACTGAGTTTGGCAAGGACACTAGGACTAGCTCGTTCTTGGGAGATGCTGGTTTCCTCTGATGAATTAGTTCAAAGATTTCCTATTGGCCTTGCCTAAACTTTCTTAGAATTGCTCTGTAGTTTAAAACTTCATTAACTACCCCTTTTCCTTCTCTCTTCTCCACAAGTGTCAGAACTATATCACAGTCTGTTGGCTCTCACAGCCTCCTTTGTCTCCCTCCATCCTTTGTCTTTCTCCCCATTTTACCTCACAGGCTGTCCCTACCCCAATAAAGCTCTTGCATGTATAATCCTACCATGATATCTGTATCTCAGAGGACCTGAACTAACACATTGCACAGCTCTCAGCTGACTTGATAAGTGGTTGGTCACAAGCTAGAACTGATAAGCAGTCCAATGCTTCAAATAGCCATAGTGTTAAGAAAAAGAACATAAATTTTTTATTTAAGTTCTCTGATCTTGTTGCCATATCTATAAAATAGTGCTCATAATACTACCATGCAATGTTGTTGGGAAGAATTATTTTAATGTACACAAAATCCCTATAACATGGTAAGCACTTGATACGTTTATTCGTATTTATGAGAAAATAACTTTCCTACTAATGGGTAGATCTTATGCAGCAATTTCATAAATGAATGACATAACCTTCTCATTGGGAAAAAATAGATAATCTGCAAAGGACAATCATGAATTCATCTGGTACTAAGAATTATACTTTTTGTTCTTTTCTAATACAAATGATGATAGGTAGAAAATGTTCAGTATGGGGGTATGGCTCCTAAAATTTCTGCCTGTGGCCTAAAATTCTAGGAACATGTCCAGCTTGCTTTATGCAGGTTATCTTACACTGGGAGGGGACAAGAAAGTGACAAAAGTAATGAAAGGAATGAAGAGTAAGAAAGTGGATTTCAAGTTCTATGATGCAAATTAATAATCAAATTTGTAGATGTGGCTATGTTAAACAATCCTCAACAACTTCACTGGGTCTGTGATACTGTAAATAATCTGTAGAGCAGTGAAATGCTCAACAAGAAGAAAAAAGGGAGAGGAGGGAAAATTCTGATGCCCTTAGGGCTGCATCTTTATGGTATTGTAACATTTACTGAACTGAGGGAGAAGCTCTTAGATGTTTAACATACTTGGCACAGAGCTATTGTAGCATATTCTGTTTTCCAAAGCAACGAAACAAAACTGTGATTATTCCTTTGGCAAAAAGCATAAGCAAGCTAATTAACCAAGTTTGTGTACTTGTCTGAGGGTGGAGAATTCCTATGAAGCCACCAAAAGGGTCAGAGAAAGTATAACAGGACAAAACTTCCAGTTCAGTCAATTCCCAAGTGCCAATGTAGTCTCAGAGCTCTAGGCTGAAGGGAAAGTAGAATACAATGCACTTAGTGACGGTGGTGGGAGACAAAAGTCAGTAGGTTATTTAAAGCTAGGGTTAAAGCCTTTTATATTGCCAAAGTAACATTTTCTGAGTTACTGGTAGATGAAAGTAGGAAATTATAACAGATTCACAAGTTTCCCGGTGCCCATGAAACAGAATGAAGCTTAAAAGCTCACATGGGAATCAAGCTACAAATTAACCTGTTTGATGTGGGATTTACTCCTAAACTTTAACAGTGGCCCAGGGCCTAGCTTCCAAGCGAGCAGACAAATGATCAAGGCTTTGTAAATGGCATAATGTACAATCATGTTGGTAAATTATATTGCTTTAGAAACAATACAAAAACTTTCATCTGAATTTGCAGTGGTGAGACAGCAGTTCAGAGTTGGCTTACTATATTTTATGGCTCAAATATTTCAACCCTCTGAGAGTATTTTTCCCTTAGATTTTGTGAAAGTGTTACTTTAGTATTTGAAAGACTAGAGTTTTTCCCCTTTCGCTAGCTCTATTTGGGTTACAGAGAACCAGGAAAGGTAGGTTATGAGTTCAGGAAATGACCCTCGCCTAAGGCTATTTAAGTTGGTAAAACTTCCTATGTCAGTGGCACTTTGAGTAATTCTTTTTTTTTCCTTTTATGTAACTACATGATTTACCCATGAAAAGAGAAAAAAAAAAAGTTGATCTCTGTCCACACCAGAAATAATCCTTCTGCACAGTTCAACTCTTTAGAGGAATACTGTTTTTTAGGTTAAGTAAGATTTTCCACGGGCATTTGTCATTGAGAAAACGAAAAGAGGATAATTTTAAAAATATTCTTGGCCTTAGTAGTCTAGGCGGATATATGCTTTTTATTTTCTTTTAAGTTAAAGCTTTAATTGTATGATTATTTGGCATGAAAGACGCAGATATAGTTTGTTTGTTTGTTTGTTTGTTTTTTATTGTAAAGCTATTCCAGAGCAGTAATGATAAACAGCAGGAAAATAAGCTGAAGAAGAGAAAAAACCAAATGAAATTGAGATTGTTCAGCCCATAGAAAAGCTGGCGAAAAGGTGACTTAGTAATGACCTTCCAGGACCTGAAGGGCAATCATTAGGACAAGATGCTCCCCACTTGAAGTATAGGTGGAGCCATAGGAAATGCCACTATAGCAAGAGAAAGTTTAAGAATTTACTTCCATGAAGGCTGTCAAACATCAGAATATATTACTATGGAGGTTATGAAATTACCTCTGGGCTATTTTACTTTGTGGTTTCAAATAGGATAGATTCCCTCTTGTCTGGAATGATTGAGGTGAGGTTTTGCTTAAAGATGAGGAGAATGGACAAAATGATATCTCAAGATTTTTCTTAAGTTCTATGATTCTGTGAAGTCTGTATCTTTATTTACATTATGTCCCCTCAGGCGCTGGTTTTACAATGTGCCTTATGCGTTGTATTTCCACTTAATGAAATTTCAATTTCTCAGTTATTCCCAGTGATGGAAGTCTATTTTATGACTTTTCAACCCTCTTGGATTTTTGAAAACTGGGACTCTGCCTTACTGCTTTTTTCTCTTTTTTTCCAACTATTTTCTCCTTTTGCTAACTCTCTCACTTTTCAGTTTTGTGTTCACTCTCCTGCAGAGACCTCCCAAAAGCATGGACAGGCTTTGTACAATATTTAACACATTAAGTGTTGTAAGCCAATTTAATAGCTAATTATCATTTTATAACTTCAGGATGTGATACAATATTAGAGGAGGTGGCCCCATACAATAATAATTTCAATATAATCCATAATCTTTCCACTTGGCCTTCACTGAGTATATGTCTTTGGAGCCACACTTGTTGTGTCTCTATCAAAATAACCATTTGATTCAGCCATTTTAAGGTAGGAAGTTAGAGGCTGGAGTTAGAAGAACTGTCAATCCATTTAATAGACAACTTTAGATAAAATTTTTCATTTGATTGCCTGAATATTTCTTTTTACTGGGTTGTGTTCGGGGAATATAGGTCCATGTTGTGCAAGTCTTAGTGAAAGGACCTAAAAATCCATTTGACTGCAACAAGAACCCATCAAATGTCAGTGGCTTCTCCCCGCCCATAGAAAAGTAAGTTGTAATGCATCAGCCTGACCCTCGAAGTCCTCCCCATCTTGACATGGACATTCTTCTCTGTTACATTGATTCTTCAGAATGAATACTCTATTTTAACTTAACGTTCCTCATCATGCCATGCTTGTCCTAAAACCTAATGTTTGCTCAGATGCTTTTTACTTCCTGAAAATTACCAGCCTCTCCACCTGTCTAATTCTCCTTCTCATCTTTCTGCCATCATTAGCATTGTCATCAGGGATACTTTTTGTTGACTGTTTACCATGTATAAGACACTGTGTTTAGTCTTCAAATTCATTAGGCAACCTAGTATTTACAAGAACACAATAAGATAGATATTGTTGCTCAGAGCTCATTTCTAACATCTTTTCTTGTAGGAGACCTCCTTTAACCAATTTAACCCATCATGTTCCTTTCTCTAAATTCATAACGCCTATTGCCTTTACAGTTTATTAAGGCACTAAATCTTACTTAACAGTTTCTCACATAAATATTAATTCTCTGATTAAACTCTAAGCTTGTTCAAGGGAATAACTGTGGTTTATATTAATTTTTATACTAGTATAATGAAAAATACATAGTAGGCCCACAATAAACATAGTATTATAAGGAAGGAAGGAAAGAGGAAAGGAGAGGAAAAGAAAGGAAGGAGGAAGGAAAGAAATACAAAAGAGGTGATCTGGATCTGGTGAAATTGCATACTGTGTCACGAATGGTATGTTATCACTTTATTAACACATATTTATCGGGCATCTACTGTACACTCAATACCGTGTTGTGATCTATGGGGGATAAAAGAAAAGGGGAAATTATTACCTCTGCTTATAATCTAGATAGGAAGACAAGAATGAATGCACATTTATAGAAAACTATATGATAAAGTTCAGTAAAAAAAAAACAAGAGCCAAACAAACTGAAAGACACAACACCAACATGATACTGAACTGAGTAGTACTATGTAGTAGTGGGATGGGGAAAGAATATCTTTGGGATCCCTAGAAAATTCCCTCTTTCAGATTTCAGTTTTCTTTGGAAACTTGGATTATCCCTTTTTCCTTATGCCTGGCATTAAAAAGTCCATGAGATGATGATGACATGACAAAATATTAGAAATAATTTGTTATGCTCAAAAGCAGAACCACTACCCATTGTTTGGCAAAGTAATGGCATATTGCAGATGCAGTATGAAATGGAACATTTTTGAAACTCGGTGAGTTTATGAATCCAAAGGGATTTCACCATGTATGATATAACAACACTATTTTATATATCTCAGGTTATGGGTCTTCCTTCTTTTCTCCTTTCTTCCCTTCCACCTTCCCTCCTTCCCTCCCTTCATTCATTCCTTCCTTCCTCCCCTCCTTCCTTTCTTTTTGCTGATCATTTTTCTTTTAATTTAGTAGACCATTATGTTATTTATTTTTTTACCCCTGGAAGTAGAGCAATTTAAAAACCTAGAAAGAAAGAAAAAAATATATTCTTTTCCACCTTCAAACAAGTATTATTCATATGAAGTTTATCTTAAAGATGTGTCTTTGGAATTTCTTAAGTTAAATGCTGCTTCCTCTCTGAGATTAAACATTTTGATTTAAGAGAACAGGGCCATTCAGTACATTGTGTGTATATGTGTGTTTGCCTGTACATATATGTGTGGGGGAGGATGAGTCAGGAAGCGGAATTTCAATCTCTTTTATAAATTGATTTTGAGGCCTTATTTTGTAACTCCCACAATATGTGTGTATACAATATTTGTGTACATGCACTCCTTATGTTAGGGAATCGGAGCGCTACAAGTAACATCCTTCAAATGTGCCCCCACTTGATCCAAGGATGAAAAAGAAGCCACAGAAATGTCAAAAGCAAGCCCTGGAGATTTCAGTGGCTTGGCTGTGAGTCATTTTTTGACCTTCGAGGTGATGACTGAAACTGAACACACAAATCTTTTGAACTCTGCACTCCAGAAGAACTTTTCAAAGTATTATGAGCTTTTGTCAATATTTCTAGAGGTCATTTGAAGACAGAAATTAGGTCTCTCTCTCCCCTACTCAAATGAAAAAGCAAGAGTTTTTCTTTTAGACCATTTATTTTCTCTCTAGGTTAACACTTCATAGGCTCAAATTCCACCTTTCTCTTACCTCTTTTAATCTCTTCCCTTAGCCTGTAACACCTGAAGTTTTAAAACTCAAATGAAAAGTTTTCTCTTTAACATTTTGAATAAAGGTCATATTCAATATTCAATATTAATATGAAATAGGTCTATATTAATTCAAAAATAAGTAGATAAGTGGCTTGCCTTGGAAGATGTATCAAACATGGTCTTTTTCAACTATTTTCAATCAGAACATTTCCTTATTAAACAAAAGACTTCAACCTTTTTTTTTCTTGTCCTTCATCATTGCTTCTCTACTGACATCTATTCTCAGACTAAAGACTTATTTTATTGGCTCTTCTGCAAATAAGCAAGCTCTATTTGAATACTACACCCAAGGTCATGTTTCTGGCATTTATTAATTTCCTACTTTAAAATAGTTTTCCCTCTTTGCTTCTCAGAACACACCACTGTGGCTCTCAGAAACACATCAACTTCTATTTCTGTTATTACAATTTAGGCTGAAAGAAAATGAATTTGGATAGTCTGTGAAACCTAGGTACAGGAAAATCTTCAGTTTAATTCTTCTTTCCTGTCCTTCTCACCTACCCCATTGACAGACAATCCCTAGAGAAGAAGATGGGCAGAAGCCACAGGGAAATGTGGAAATTTTAAGCAATTTTAGAATAATTAAAATGATAGAAAAACTTTCAAGTGGTTCTGAGAACAAAGCTTTTTCAGTAGGACTATGCAAGCTGACTACTTTTCATTAGAATTTTATTTGCATATTTCCTACTACTGCAAGCCCAATATAAGGAAAGTAATATTATGTCATACCCCTGATCTATTGAGCCAGAGATTCTGTTCCTAACAAGTGTCCAAGTATCACCTTTCTTTACTGAAGGCAAACATGTAATTGGGCTCGAAGTCAGAACCCAAGCACCAATCACCAGTCTTTGGTCTTTTACAGTGCAATCTCGTGGGACACCCCATCTTTCCTACTCTACTGCATTCCATTCCATCCCTTTTCAACCCATCACATTCTATATACATGTAAAATTTCTTTAGTTAGAAAATAAGCATTTTTCTTCTAATTCTGAAGTTGTCTTCTTTATTGCCAATTACTTTGTAACTTTTGGCTTGTTGGGCTTTATAATATTGTCCAGGCAATGTTACTCTTCATATGTTCTAACAGAAATGTTTGGCTGTAAAAAATGTTATAAATAGGCTCATCCTAATTCGCAACTATCTGTATTACTTCAGTGTCAGAATATGTTTTTTGATGGAGAGAATCTATTTACCAGTTTAGCCATAAATCTGAGTCTTTAAAAAAAAAACATGAAATCAAACAGTAGAATATGTTGCAATGAGATCACAGTTCTTTTCTGATTTTAATTCTTCTAACAATGATATTTTATCGATTAAGGAATTAGATTATTTGTATAAACATGACGCATCAGACAGAAGATTTTACTCATTGCAATTATCAGGTTCTTGTCTGAGTTGAAATATTGAGAGATTAAGCTATGTCTTTTATTTTTTTGTCCTCATTATTTACCTTCTTACTGTTGTGGAGAAGAACAGGTAGAGAGAGAAGAAAGAAGAAATTGAGTTGTATGTATTCATGTGTCTATTATTTATTTCTTTGTTTTGGAGTGTAGAGTAGATAGATGGGAGAAAGAGAAATATTATAACTTAATAACAAATCTTTATATGACAATCTATTTCTTCTAGTATTCATCAGACAAGAAAGGACAAAACTTATTTATTGGGCACCTATTTTGTGCAAAGCACTTCATCAGGTCGACCCAAAATGACTCAGATATATGTCTCTAGAGTATGTTGTTCAGTGGTTGTCTTGTTTTGTTTCTCTTTGAGTTTATGCATTATCATTTTATGTTTGTTTCCTTGCCATCACTTGTTTGAGTCCTGTTAATAAGTGATATTTGGTTTCTATTGGCCTTTGTGGCGGTATCTTTGCCTAATAAGGTCTTTTGGATTTTCCCTCTTTCATAGAGTATATAGTTGACAAATTTTACAAAGGATACCATGACTTCATCTGCCCCTCAAGCCAGAAATCCTGGATTTAACTGCACAAAAAGCACATTTTCTTTAAGAAAAAAAAAAGCAACAACTCACTGTTCAGAATGTTGTTTGTTCTACACCTGACTTGCCCTACACTAATAGATCACACATAGGTTATACATAACTTTCAATTAATATCTTTAACTATGAAAATCAATTTTAGGTTTTTTGTTGTTGTTGTTGTTTTTTACTTTTGCAAATAGAGTCCATTTCTTTCTTGTCACATTTATAGGCTCTACAAAATTTACCATTATTCCTACTACTGCTACTACACCTACAACTACTACTACTACTACTACTACTACTACTACTACTACTACTATGCACACACACACACACACACACACATGCAAACACACACACACACACTCATGCTATTTCTGACAAGAGCATCAAAATATATGGCTCTGGTAGGATGGTGCAATCCTTGATGTGAACCTCAAAAAGTTAGCAAAGGATCTATATATTCTTATCTGTCCTTATTTTATTATGAGTGTATCATCTAGAAATTTACTCTAAGTTATCCTTGGCCTAATTATATTTTCAGCCACTTTTACCTCTTGGTAATGAGATCAGTGTATCTACTAGTCACTGTAGAAAGTGTAAGTGTTCTGTTTAATTTTCCTAAAATTATTTATAAAAAAGTTCCTCTCATTTGAGTTGTAAATAATTTGGTGACCAATTAATGTTTTCTTTATCCATCTCTATTATGAAATTGTAAGTATCTACATTAATCAGTGCTATACTATCTTGGACTTAAGAGGTATGTCTTACTTTGCTTCTAGCTTACAGTGGGGTTCAGAATGTAGTAGTGTATTAAAAGACTTAAATCAATGTAATCATCATCATTCTAATGTCCTTGTACAGTGGGAAATCTACTGTGTTTGAAGGCATCAAATAAGAAAATAGAACTTCTAGGATCTACTAAAACATATGTCAACCCGATTAATAAGATTATAACATGCTTGGCCAAGAAGACCTTAGAGTATAATACTATTAGCCTATGTGAACTATTAAAATGAGTCAATAATACATAAGGCCTGCTATTCTCCCAGAAAGCTGCATGGACTATGAAGTCAGAAAAATGTCTGTCCAGGAAAAGAAACTAGGATATATATGAATATGTACAATGAAATGCTATTCAGCCATAAAAAAGGAAGGAAATCCTGCCATTTGTAACAGTGTGGATAAACTTGGAAGGGCATTATAGTAAGTGAAATTAGACAGACAGAGAAAGACAAATATTGTATGGTATCACTTATATGTGGAAACTTAAAAAAAAAAAAAGGTGATTTCATAAAAACAGAGAATAGAATGGTGGTTGCCAGGGGGCTGGGGAGGAGGAAATAGGAAGATGTAGATCAAAGTTTATAAACTTTCGATTCTAAGATGAATAAGCTCTGAGGATCTAATGTACAGCATATAATCTATAATTAATGTTATATACTTAAAATTTGCTGAGAGTAGATCTTCAGAATTCTCACAAAATAAGAAAAAAAGTGTTAACTTTTTTGTGTAATGATGGATGTGTTATATATACTGATCTTGGTAACCATTTCACAATGTGTGTGCATACATATATACATATATAATTATTATTTTGTATACTATAAAATATACAATTATATTTGTTAATTATTCCTCAATAAAGCTAGAGAAAAAAAGAAATGCAGAATACCAGGCCCATCCCAAATATGCTGAATCAGAATCTAAATTCTAACAAAATCCCCTTGACCCATACTAAAATCTGAGAAGCAGTACACATGAAACTGTTAACCAAGGACTTCTTTTGGGAAAAGAACCAGGATAAGTGGTAATGATGAACTTCTGAACTTTTTGCCAGGTACATATGTAATGTCTGAATATTTATAATAATATTTCTTAATGTAATATGTCTAAAATTTGAATTACATTTTTACCTGAAAAAAAAAATCATTCAAGTTCTTGGTTATTTACATTATTTCGAGCAGTTTCCTAAGTGTGGCTAATATACTGGTGAGATGTTGCTACTTCAGATGTTAATGTTGGTGACAGTAACAGCCTGTGGCCAATGCAATTGTCTTTTGTCTACATGTACATCAAACTCTTCCAATGATACTTCTAAAACTCCCATGCTTATGAATGGGGATGCCACCTGGGAAGCCTCTCTTAATATGACATCTCTTTACAAGGTGATTGCACACCTTAGGCAGAACTCTTATAAATTGCAGTTTTAAAATCTCATGTTTTGAGTCATCATATTTTCCATTCTTTGGCTGACATTGAACATTATGAAACATGATTTGAGTTCTGTATAACTGATACCTTATTTGATGTGTGACTAATGTGAGTTTTATCAACTGAGTGAAAGGGAAGATACCCAGAATAAACTAAAGTCGGCCATAGTTGAGCTTTTTAAAAAATGTCAACAAATTCTTCGAAACTCTTCTCTTAAAGAAATGGAGCCTAATTCTCTTTCCTTGGAGTATGGACTGGCCTTAATGAGTCACTTCTAACAATTAGAGTAAAGCAGAAGCAGCAGTGTGTGACCTTGGAGACTAGATTATAAAGGCACTGTGACTTCTTTCTTACTCTCAGACTAACTCTGGAGGATGTTGCGAGAACACTCAAGCAGCCTATGAAGAGGCCTACTATGGTGAGAAACTGAGACCTTCTACTAATAGCCTTGTGAGTGAGCAATCTTGAAGTGGATCCTAAAGCCTCAATCAAGATTTCTAATGACTGCAGCCTCAGCCAACTTCTTGACTGCAACCTCTTAAGAGATGCTGAGCCAGAACCACCCAACTAAATCACTCCCAAATTCCTGACCAACAAAAAGTGTTAAATAATAATAGTGTTTGCATTTTTTAACTACTAAGTTTTAGGGCAGCTTTCTACATAGAAATATATAATTAATAAGGCACTAATAGGTTTAAACAACTAGACTATCACACCTCTCAAATAAAACTAAGGATGTTTTCTATATGATACAACCTTACCTGATGATAGTTCAAGCCATCAAGAAGAATGGGTTTTTTCTTTTGTAAAATATATATTTTTTTCATTTTTAAATTACAGTTGAAATATAAAATTATATTAGTTTCAAATTTACAACACAGTGATTAGACATTTATATAATTTACAAAGAGATCACCCTGATAAATCCAGTACCCATCTGACACCATACATAGTTATTACAATATTTTTGACTATATTCCCCATGCTATATATACTCATGACTATATTGTAACTACCAATTTGTACCTCTTAATCCCTGCCCCCTTTGACCCATTGCCCCACCCCTCCATCCTGTAACCATAAAAATGTTCTGAATATCTATAGGATTGTTTCTGTTTCGTTTGTTTATTTATCCTGTTCTCTTGATTCTACATATAAGTGAAATCATATGACATTTGTCTTTCTCTGTCTGATTTACTCCATTCAGCATAATAATTTCTAGGTCCATCCAAGTCGTTCCAGTTAGCAAGACTTCATTCCTTTTTATGGTTGAGTAATAGTCCATTCAATATATGTATGCATCACCCTTTCTTCATCTATTTATCCATTAGGAATAAAATTGAATATTTTGTGCCAAGTCATTCTGGCCTGCAAAGTTTCTGTTGAGAAATCAGCTGACAATCTTATAGGAGCTCCCCAGTAGGTAACTAATTGCTTTTCTCTTGATGCTTTTAAGATTCTTTTTTTGTCTTTAACCCTTGGCATTTTAATGATGGTGTATCTTGGTGTGAGCCTGTTTGCATTCATCTTGTTTGGGACACTTTGCCAGGTTAGGGCAGTTTTCCATCATTATTTCTTGAAATAGGTTTTCAATTTCTTGCTCTCTCTCTTCTCCTTCTGGTATCCCTAAGATGAGAATGTTGGTACACTTGATGTTGTACCAGAGGCCCCTAAAATATCCTCATTATTTTGGATTCTTTTTTTTTTTTCTGTTTGTTGTTCTGATTAGGTGTTTTCTGCTACCTTCTCTTCCAAATCACTGTTTTGAGTCTCTGCTTCATCTAATCTACTGTTGATTCTCTGTAATGTATATTTCATTTCAGTTACCGTATTCTTCATTTCTAACTTTTTTTTATGTTTTCTATCTCAATTTTTATGTTGCCTATCTCTCTGTTAAAGTTTTCACTGCAATCATTGAGCATCCTTATAGCCAGTGTTTTGAACTCTGCATCTGGTAGATTGCTTGTCTCCATTTTGTCTAGTTCTTTTTCTAGAACTTTGTTCTGTTCTTTCATTTCGGACATGTTTCTTTGTATTCGCATTTTTGCTGTCTCCCTGTGTTTGATTCTCTGTATTAGGTAGAATGGACTTATCTAGTAGGTATGCTATGGGGCCCAGTGGCACAGTCTCCCTGATTACCTGAGATAGGTGCTACAGGTGTGCTCCTTGTGTGTATTGTTTGTGCACTCCTGTTGTAGCTGAGCCTTGGTTGCTGTTTCCAGGTCAATGGGAGAGATCGACCCTAGATCTGATTGGTTGTAATGACTGACCGTGACTACAGTGGAGGTGCTATTGAACAGGCGCTGACCCTAAGACCAGGATTCACTTTGTCAAGGCTCTGGTGCTTGCTCATCTGCCATTTGGGTTTTTTTTCTTTTTTTATTTATTTTTCTTTTTTTTTTTGCTGAGGTGATTGGGTGGTGCTCTGGTGTGGTATGCAGCTTATCATCAGCTGTGTTGATACTGGGGCCACTTGGGAGGGGCTCTGTTGTGGGCTAAATTCAGCTACTGCCTATGCCCTGCTCCAAGCCACTTGGTATGAGCTACAAAGTGATCTGCAGGTGGTTTCCCTTTATGTTGAGCTTGGAGGTGTCTGGGACATACTACACTATGAACTAGGCTGGATGTCATTAATGCTGGGCTTGGGGTTTCTTAACAGGTACGGAGCACACTGAGGCCAGATGCTGCTTGTTTATGGGTTTGTGAACCTTTGAGAGATTTTTAGGAAAGTCAACAACATGAGCCAAGACAGATCTTTTATATGGAAAAGCCACTGGAAGTGGCTTGGGTGGGCCTGAAAGTTGGGCGGGTTTCTGGGAATCATCAGGAAAAGGTGAACGGTATTAGCCAGGTTGATGGAGGCTAAGATATGTATCTGCATGCTGGATCGGAGGAGGGTTCAAAAAAGGAACATTAGCCTAAGCAGAATGGATTTTCATACCTTGACTTTTGTCCTGAATGGTTGCAACCCAAGGAGCTAAGTCTTAAATAAAAGGAAATTTAGTGTGCCCTTATTTTATATGTGTGTATGTGTAAAATTTTAACCACCTTAACTGACCATATGATGTATTATTTTTCCTTTTATCATTTGGGAGTATGAAGCCAAAGTAGATCAGTAATCCTGTTATATTTTTATAGGTGGACTTCTAAAATTCTTGACCTTTATAAAAATTAAATCTACCATAATACTATTTATCATTACTTATTTTTATGAAAGTACAAATAACAAGGTATTTTTTTCATTTTGACAGATTAAAAGAGATTAATTCCACTGTAACAATACTGAATTACTGAAATAAATATTGATTCACTAGCCAAGTATATATTTATTGGACTGAATTTATTTTTTAATCTCCCTTGTGTAGTCTTTTCAAAATGGGTTTTTGCTTCTTTGAGCAGGTATTAAGTACAAAATATAGAATAAAATTGTTTACTAATTTGCTCCAACATAAAAGCTAAAACAATAAAAACCATTTAGTTTTGTGATCCATTTCAAATAGCTTTAAAATTATCTAACAGTAAGTATTTTAACAGTAAGCTATAGCTAATAATTTATTTCTTTGTGATTTTTAGAATGTTTTAACATTACTGTCCAATGTAAAAAATATCCAAAGATGTTTCCTCTGTTGGTAATCTTTCATTCAATTTTCTTCTGGGTTTCATTGTTCAAGTTTTGCCAGTCATTTTGGACGTGTACTCATTATCCCTGAAGGTCAAGAAAGGGACAAACACTTTATATACAAACAGTTATGTATAGAAAAGTGTGGCTTGTCCTATCCAAAAATGAACCTTAGTTCCTATGGCCAAATTTTACATTTCATTTCTTGAAAGATAAAGCCAAGAACCACATTGCCATCATTTTTCTGCTTTCTTTTTTTTCCACCCAAACAATTTTTTCTAATTCTGCTTTTTAATTTGAGGTAATTGCACATTAGCATGCAGATATAAGAAATAGTACACAGAGATCTCATGTACTCTTTACCCAGTTTCCTCCAATGATAACCTCATGCAGAACTATAATGCAATATCACAACCAGGATACTGACATTGATACAGTCATGACACAGAACCGTTCTATCACCACAGTTCTATCAGATCCTTCGTGTTGCCCTTTTACAGCAACACTCTCTTCCTTCCCATTCCCATCTCCTCCTTCACTCCTGGAAATTATTAAAGTGCTCCCTATTTCTGTAGTTATACCATTTTGAGAATGTTACACAAATGGAATCATATAGTAAAAAAAAATGGAGGATTAGCTATTTTCATTCAGCATAATCCTCTTCAGATTCATCCAGGTTGTATGTGAATCAATAGTTTTGTTCTTTTTTTTATCGTTGAGTAATAGTCTATGGTATGGGTGTTCCAAAGTTTGTTTAACCATTATCCATTGAAAGACATCTACATCATCTCTAGTTTTTTACTATTGTGAAGAAAGCTAATATAAATGTTCGTGTTCAGGTTTTTGTGTATGTGTAGGAATGTAAATCTATTTATTGTGAATAAATGCCCAGGAATACAATTGCTGGATCATGTAGTATGTGCATGTTTAATTTTCAAAGAAACTTTCAACTGTTGCAGAGCGGCTATACCATTTTATGTTCCCACCAGCAGTGCATGAATGGTCAATATTTTCCATACACTCCCCAACATTTGGCTTTGTCACTATTTTTTGTTTGTTTTTTAGTCATTTTGATAAATATGCAGTGATATATTATTGTGGCTTTAATCTGTATTTCCCTAATGTGTAGCGATATTAAACTTTTTCATGTGCCATTGGCAATCTGTACATCCTCTTCAGTGAAATGTTTCCTTATATCTTTTGCCTGTTTTCTTCTAATTTATTATTTGATTTTCTTACTGTACAATTTTAAGATTTTGCTTAATTACTAGATAATATTATAGATATTCTTATTAATTTTTTAATGGTGACATTGGTTAACGAAATCCAATACATTTCAGTTGTACACTTTAACAGTAAGGCATATATATATATATTTACATGTGTGTTCACCTTCCATAGTTAGATTTCTTTCTGTCACCACATATTTGACCCACTTTACCCCATCTACCTTCTCCTCCAACCATCCCCTACCATCTGATAACCACTAGTCTATAGTCCATGTCCATGAGTCTCTGTTTGTCCTGTTCATTTGTTGCTTTTAGGTTTATATCCCACATATAATTGATATCATGTGGTTTTCAACTTTTTCTGTATGGCTAATTTCGTTTAGCATGATTATCTCGAAGTCCAACCATGTTGCCGCAAATGTCAGTACTTCATCTCTTCTTATGGCTGAATAATATTCCATTGTATATATATACCACAGCTTCTTTATCCAATCATCTATTGTAGGACACTTTGGTTGCTTCCATGTCCTGGCCACCGTGAATAATGCTGCCAGGAACATCAGAGTGCAAATAACTTTTCCTATACGAGTTTTTAGATAATATTTTTATTTGATTTGATTTGATATTATTTCTTTGTCAGATATGTGGTTTGTGCATATTTTCTCCCACTCCTGCCTCTTATCTCTTTAATGGTATTTCACAGAGCAAAACATTAAATTTTGATAAAGTGCAGTGTATTAATTTTTCCCTTTTATGGTTTATGCTTTTTGATGTCGAGTCTAATAACTCTTTGCCTAGCCCTAGATTCCAAAGATTTTCCCCAATGCCTTTTTTCCAGAAAGTTTTATAGTTTTACATTTTACCTTTAAGTCCCTGATCCATTTTGAGTTAATTTTGTTATATAAGTCATGAGACATTTTAAGGTTCATTATTTTTACTTAAGAATTTCTCATTATTCCAGCATCATTTGTTTAAAGTTATCTTTCCTCCATTGACTTGCTTTTATATTTTTGTAAAAAATCACTTGGGCATATTTCTGTGGGTCTATTTCTAGTTTTCTGTTCTCTTGACCTATATGTCTATCTCTCCACCAGTACAACACAGTCTTGATGAATGGAGCTATATAATTAATCTTTAAGTCACATAGACTAACTTTTCCCACGTTGCTTTTCTTCTTCAATATTGTTTTAACTATTAGAAGTTTTTTGCCTTTCCATATAAATTTAGAATGTTCTTGTCTATACATACAAACACACTTGCTGGAATTTTGATAAGAATGAATTATACTTTTATATCACTTTGTGGAGAACTGACACTTTTACTATGTTGAATCTTCCAATCAATGAACACAATGTGTACCTCTATTTACTTAGATCCTATTTTTAGATTTATCTCATCATTCTGTAACTTTAGCACATAAATGTTGTACATGTTTTCTTAGATTTACACCTAACCATTTAATATTTTGTTGATTGTAAATGATATATTTTAGTTTTTTCTTTGTGTTTTGTTTTTCATTTTGATATTCATGAATTCATGATAGTTTAAATAAATATAATTTATTCTTAAATATTTATATTACATCTCGAAACTGCTGAAATTACAAGTTTTAAAAGGATTTTTTTTTTATAGTTTTGGGGTGATTTTTAACATTGACCTTATGCCATCTGCAAGTAGGGACAGTTTTATTTCTTTCTCTTCGCTCTGCATGCCTTTTATTTCTTTTTCTAATATTATTTCACTGAGTAGAATTTCCAACAACGTGTTGAATAAAAATAGTATTTTTCATCTCTAGGTAAGGTGTCACTTTGTTCTATTGGCTTTCAAAATTTTATTTTTGTGCTTAGTTTTCAGAAGTTTAAATATAATATGTCTTGGTATAGGTTTCATTTTTTGTGTTTATCCTATTTGGGATTCACTCAACTTCTAGAATCTATAAGTTTAGTTATATGCCATATGTGGGACATTTTCAGCCATTATTTATGTGAGTACTTTCAGCCCCACTCTTGTTTTCTTCTCCTCCTGGAACTCCAATGACATGAATGCTAGGTCTTTAGTTATATTCTCATGGGTCCAAGAGTCTCTTTATTTATTTTTTCCCAGTCTGTTTTCTCTGTGTTGTTTAGAATGGATAATTTTTATTGTTCTATCTCCATTTCACTGATTTCTTTCCTCTGTCCCTTCCATTCTGCTGTCGAGGCCAACCCCTGGACTTTTAATTTTGGTTATTGTATTTTTTAAGTTCTAAAATTTCCTGTTTGTTTCTTCTTTATGCCATCTAATTCTTTATTGACACTATTATTTGCCGAAGCTTTCTTTTTTATTATTTGATTCAAATGTGTTCATAACTGTTTGTTGAAACATTTTATTTCATGGCTGCTTAAATCACTGTCTGATAATTCTAACATCTCTATCATCTTAGTATTGATATCTATCGATTGTCTTTTTTCATTTAATTGAGATTTTACTAGTTATTTCTATAACTAGTATATTTCAATTTCAATCTGGACTTTTTGTATTATGTTTTTATTTAAATCTGATTTGGCTGACTTTTTCTGACATTGTTCTATCAGAGGAAAGATATGGGAGTCATCTTGCCTGGTGAAGGTAGAAGTCTAGGTTCATTATTCAGCTTCCATCAACATCCAAAGTGAAGATCTCCTACTACCGCTGTATGTGTGAGAGTTCCAGATTCTCCCATGGTCTCCATTGACACCATGGTGTGAGTAGCCGCATTATCATTTGGCAATGTTGAAAGGCTTCCTCTGACAACAACCCAGTGAAAAAATGGAGTGGTGCCTCATTACAGATGGGTGGGGGTAGAAGTCCAAACTTTCCACATGGTTTCCACTATCACCACAAGGGGACGGTGGTCCTTGTTAATAGCTGATGGAGATGAAAGTCTTGGCTTCCTATTTGATTGTCTCTGATACCACCCGATGGCAGTATTAGGGCACCTTATAACAGTATCCTGAGAATATATGACTAGGCTCCCCAATCAGTCTTTGTCAGCATAAGGGAGAGTGGGGCCATATTTGTTTTTCTGTAATGTTTGGCTGGCATAGGGCAATTATTGACTAGAAGTTTTCAATCTTGCTAAGTTGTCCTTTTCCTAGTCCTTTAGTTAGAGAGAGCACATCATCGTTGGACATTTTTTGTCTGTGCCTATTGACATTTCTAGGTCTAAGTTGCTGGTTTGTTCAGCAACAAATCTGGAATATGTGACTCAAAGAAGACCCAGAGAATTCACCACTATATCATCCCTGAGGTACCTTTCCTATCTATTTTCTTCCTTCTGCCTTTAAGAGTCTTCTTATGTTTGTTTTATACATAATACCCAGAACTTAGTTGTACTTAGCAGGATGAATAGGGAAAATACATCTACTCCATCTTCTCAGAAACAGAAGCATTAAAGCAATTTTTAAAAATAAGAAATGTGTCTACCTGGGTACCTCTCCCATTGGTAAAAGGTAATAGGCTCTTTTGATCACTGAAATATCACAACCCAAACTAAAACTCATTCAGAGAAAACTTCATCATCTCATGGCAGTTTGATATACCATGTTGGTGGTGATACATATTCTCATGGCAGTTTGATATACCATGTTGGTGGTGATACATATACATCATTTTTCTTTTATTGGACAGTTGGAAGGCAGGAGAGATTTTTGGGATCTTCATAAATGGTTAGGGTTGTTTACAAGGAGACCGCCAAAAAAATCGTCTTTCCCTTGACAGCATTAGACTCACTAGAATCTACTTAGGAACTGCTCAGAAGTTAGTAAGATGAGAACCAACTGAAACAACGTAGGAGAAAAATATTCACTTATACACAATGACTCCTCCTTTGGTCAAAAGGAATTTTTATCACTTGAACATCTGCATCCCTGAAAGGACCTGCTAAAGATTACTGTTACAATTCTTGGGAGATTTGTTTCACCATTAGATTTTGCTTGGTACCATATTGCAAGGGCTGCTGCTCAAGGTGCTAAAAATGTTAGATGAATGACCCCCTCAGTAATTACGTAACAACAACTAAATGTGTAACTACATGGCACCTTGTCAAAACTGGATAATAATTACACAGTATTATTCATTTCTCTTAACTAGTGCTCTTATATCAGAAAAAAAACAGCAGGATGGTAAATTATAATGCTTTAGTAACTATGTATTTATTTACTAAATACTCAGGTAGGACATAAATTCTATTCTTGAATAATATTTGTCAAGACCCACAGTAATTTTGCTATTTTCTGCTGTTGGCTCAATACACTTTCCATTTAAAGTTTGAAATGTTTGGAGTTATTATTATTGTTGCTTTTGTTATTGCAGTTTTTTATTAACAATTATGTTTCATTAAGGAGTAATCGAATTATGTAAATAATTTAGTATAGTTTCTATCCACCATTTTTCAATTCTGTGAATTGAAGATTTCAAAGTCGATAATTTAGATTAGAAGGGATATTTGTCACTGAACACTGCCAGATCAAAGAAAATGTCATCAGTTCTAACAGCCCTGATAAATTGTCCCTGTTTATATTAAATTTATGTATTGGATCTCATAGGATATGTAAAAGTTGCTTAACTATTTAGGATGATTTTATTCACTAAGCATCTACATGTAATTCATGTTCCCAAACTTGCTCTACTTCACCCTTTCTGTATTATTTAAGCTTCTGCAATTTCTTCCACTTCTTATGACCAGGCTCTAAAAGAAAAGAAAAAATATTTGAGTTAAATAGCAGACAACATTAATAGTCTGATTTTAAGAAAGTCAGAAAACATCTTATTTGAAATACAAGAAGTTCAGTATCAGGCAGATAGCATTGTTGGCATAATATACCAAGGAATCTCAATCTCAGCACTGTTGACATTTAAGATCTGAACATTTGTCGATAGAGGAGGGGGCTGTCCTGCGCTGTTTAGTAGCACTCCCTAGCCTCTATCAGCTAAATTCCAGTAGTACTCATCATCAGGTGAGACAACTCAAAATTTCTCTTGGGGGATAAAACATCACCTCCAATGTTATGGTACTACACATACTCTGTGAGAAGTTTAAATGGAAGTTAAAAAATAATTTTCTGATGGATATTTTAGTATATTAAATTCCTACTACATATCAAAGCTTATTAAGAAAACCAAGCTATTCCAGGGGAAAAAATCATGAAATGAAAGCTGTACTCCCTGCCCTTTATTAGTGAAGTATAAATTGGGAATGTTTGTCATCTGTGGAAGCTTTGGTTCCTTACCTGATACCAAAATTACAAATCCATTATCTTCTGATTTGTGACCCAGACCAAGAGATGACAATAAGCATATAGAGAATAGAGGTAGACAATAGAAAGAAAGAGGATAAATATGAATATTACATAGACACTTTAATCTGTAAGATTCAGCACTCTCTTGAGACATGGCTAATAGATGAGCAATAGATTAAATTGGAAGTAAGAGATAGTAACTTAATATTTTATAGGAAGATCTAGAGTTAGTAGCTGCTCTTCAGGTTATAGAATTGACCACGATTGATTTCCTTGTTTCTCCCTGTCTTCTGAATAGCTCATACTAGGAGTCAACAGAGTGATAGCTACAGTGACAAGAGTAAAATTAAGTCTCCAGCACTTAACACACACACACACACACACACACACACACACACACACACACACACAATCCCTATGAATAGTCTTAGAAGATACCTAAATCTTATCAAAGAGCAACAACACTCTAGTCTTCCTTTAACAAACTATAAGGTAACACAAGTTAATTTATATTGCATATGACTAAAAAAATAGAAAATAAAATAATCTCTAAGCTAACAAGTAGAAACATTAGTTTTAAAAATGCATACACAACCAGGAAAAGAAGAAGTGGAGCATAAATGAAGAAGGTTAAATATGATTTGGTGAGGGGACAAATCACATCCTCCAAATATGTCAAAATATGATTCCCAGAACATTTTGTCTTGTTTTACTAGCATGTGATAAAGTAATTCTTTAATTACTCTCTACAGCTTCTGATCTCTTAAAATTGTTTTTTATATGGAATCATAGTGAAAAGTAGATGAAGAACAGATTGTTAAAGTAAAATCACACTTGGGCTCTACTTAAGTTGTCACCCAAGTTTTATGTCATAAGAGGTCAAGTGCTTCTTTTTATGAATCCTTTGGGTTAAATTATCAAGTTTTTGATATAGAGAGAAAAGTCTACTTGATCTAAACTCAGAAAGGTAACCAAAAATTAAATATACTATTAAAAATAATTTTCAGAATAAAGTAAAATCATGACTTTTACATAGATATAAAAATAAATGTGAGTTATGGTTTAATTTTACTCAATATGACATAAGGAAACCAAGTAGATATTGTAACTGGTTCAGAAAAAGTAAAAAAAGCAAACATTTTTATGGAGTAAAGGAATGTTGAAATAAATTGCAGATGGAGACAAAACTGTTTTTTTTCCAGGGTGAAGTGGGGGAGTCAATTAAATTTCTATCAAGCAGGCCTAAAGGATATGCTATAGATGATTCGTAGTTCTTCACCAAAACACAATTTTTTAAAATTACAATTCCCCTCTCCTATGATCAAAAACAATCTCAAAAATGATTATCTTGATCTCGAAAGATGATTTGTCTCATTGGTTTTGACTTGATTATTTACATAGGTGTAGCACATGTGTTAATTTGCCATATAGTCTTCTGAAGTTTGATTCAATGAAAATTTTCATAATGGCTCTCAGACCAGACTTTTAAAAGCCTTTTATTATTTACAATCCTAAGGCTGGGAAGCAAGCCACATTTTACCTGCCGTATCTATACATTTGGATGAATTCCTCTCTTCTTGAGATCTTCAAAATAGTCTAGATTCTTGGCTGCCAGGAAGTAATCTTCTGAACTCACCTGTGTCAACAAAAGTTCCCAGTCTTAGATGCAGAAAGAGGAGAAACTTTATTCAAGTGAACAGTCTGCAAATTGAGAAAATGTAGCCTCAAGAGGAAATGAAAAGCATACTCCACAGAGGCAAAGAGGAGGTTGCTTTTAATAGAGAAAGCTCCTGCCCTGGTTCCCGATTCATCCCTGTTTATGCAAATGAGGGGCAATGATCTCCCTCGTCAAAAGATAAGTGTACAATGACTAAAATGATGCCATTATTTTGAAAAAGGAAATTCCGCTTCTGTTTGGATGGACTCTGCAACACCCACTGAGGGTGGAATAAGAAGTGGGCAAAGGCTAAGTCTTCACAAAAATTATTACTATTTGCCAAGAGGAAAGTAATGGCTGAAGGAAGAGTAACAAAGGCAAGACATAATAAGCCACTCTTGGGCCAGAAAACAACACTACCAAACATTTTCTAAAAAAATAAACTGCGATTTCTGAAACATAGAGGAGTGAGAGATGTCCTCAGAACTCTCCTGTTGAAAAAACAATAAGCTGAAAATCTAAAACTCAACAAAAAACACCCAAACTGCACACCAGCACGTCTGAGTGTGGGATCTGTGCATAAGAGCTACCACAGGTCAGAACCCTGGGTGTCGGGCGGTGGACTGGGAGAAACAAGGGAGCTGCCTCTCGCAACTGTCAGAGCTCCCTGAAGGAGGAGGGGAAGAGGAGAAGGAGCTGCAAGTTTCCTGAATAGCCCTGCCTTGGAGTGCTGTGAGCTCCATGCCGCCAGCAGCAGAGCCCAATCATCAGGGCAGAAGGCAGAGAAACAGGACGCCAGAAAAGCGGGAACAGCAGAAAAACAACAGTTGATTTTTACCAACTGTGTTTACAAAACTGAGGCTGCACCACAGCCCCAAACCCCTAACCCAGAAGGCCCCTCCCCCCATAACCTTCAAGTTTGAATGCCACGGAGCCCCAGGGGAATCTGAGCAAATGCTAACAAAACTGTCACTAACACTGGCAAGAACTGAGACTGAGGGTAGCGAGCATGATTAAACATCTATAAGGAAAAAAAATACATTATTAACACTTTATATAAAGCAGAGATCAGAAAGGCTTAGATGCCACCTACTGAAAACCAAAAGAAAAACAACTTATTTGTAACAGGGCTAGGGACCATTATATAATAAAACTTCTTTCTGGGGAAAAAAAAAAAAGCAGAGCACACTTCCATTAAAGCCCAGGCGGAGAAATAGTCCAGTAACACCATGAACAATCAAGGTGATAAGGCATCTCAGAAAGAAAGAGAAAAATCTCCAGAAAATAAGCTTACAGACATAGAAATATGTGACTTAAATGGCAGAGAATTCAGGATGGTACTTCTGAAAAAACTCAGTGAGTTCCGAAATGAATCATATCAACAATTTCAGGAATTGAAAAAACACCTAGATGAGCAGGGAAAGGAGACTGAAATTCTCAAAAATAATGAAATAGAATTTCTGGAGATGAAGAACATACTGCAAGACTTGAAAAATAAAATAACAAACTTGAGAAATAGAGTCGACCAAATGGAGGAAAGGATCAGTGATATCGAAGACAGAAATCCAGAAAGAAATCAGAAGGAAAAACAGAGAAAAAGAAGAATGAAAAATAATGAAAAAGAAATTCAAGATCTAGCTGATAATATCAGGAGAGGAAACCTAAGAATAATAGGAATTTTCAAAGGGAAGGAAAAGGAGCAGTGATTAGAAAGCAAGCTCAGACAAAGAGTGGACTAGAATGTCCCAAATCTAAAAAGTGAGCTGGAGCTTGGAATTCAAGAAGTCGATAAAACACCCAATTATCTCAACCCAAAAAGGCCTTCACCAAGACATATCATATTAAAATTATGAAAAATCAATGACAAAGACAGAATTCTCAAGGCAACCAGGGAAAACAGTAATCTATAAATGAAAATCTATTAGATTATTGTTGGAAGTCTTAGCACAGACCTTACAAGCCAGAAAGGCATAGAATCAAATATTAAACTATAAAATGAAAGGAACTATCAGCCAAGAATAATGTACCCAGCTAAGCTCTCCTTTACATATGAAGGAGAAATTAAGACCTTTCCAGACATACAAAAATTGAGAGAATTCTCCACGACAAGGCCTGCACTACAGGAAATACTGAAAGGGGTCAACTCACCGAAAACAAAATGACAAAAAAAAAAAGCATAATTATGAGTAAAGTGACCAGCAGGCTGATAAAAGCAGAGGAGTGCAACCTTTACTAGGAAGAGGGTATTATAAGCTTAAAATAAGAAGAGATTTGCTATAGCAAGATAGTAATGAACATTCAACATACATATGGAAAAATTGAGACAATAATGACTGAAAAAGGGAGGATTCAAAGATCCAAATTCATAAAGGCAATGAAGATAAGGCACGTGCAGAAGAAAAGAGATTGTATATATACAACTGTCCTTTTAATATTCATAATGGTAACCAGAGCCAAAGATTTAGAACCGAAGTTTATAACATAAAACAAGAACCAGAGAGAAAACCCACAAAAGTCAACCAAAATAAAGAAAACAGAAACACAAGGACAGGAAGCAATGGAAACACCGATCTACCAGAAAGCAAAAGATAAAATGGCTATAAGAAGACCTCATATTTCGATAATCGCCCTAAATGGACTGAACTCACAAAAAAACAAAAAAAAAACAAAAAAAAAAACAAACAAAAAAAACGGCACAGAGATGCAGATTGGATCAAAAACAAAACTCAACTACATGCTGCCTCCAGGAAACACATCTTAGTTCCAAAGATAAATATAGCCTCAAAGTGAAAGGGTGGAAAATGATGTTTCAAGAAAAATGGCATTCAAAGAAAAGCAGAGGTAGTGGTACTAATATCTGGTGAAATAAACTTCAAAATAAAAATAAAAATAAAAAAAAGATACTGAAAGACACTTCATAATGATAAAGGGAATCATGCACCAAGAAGACATAACACTTATTAATATCCATGCTCCTAATCAGGGGCCCCGAAATATGTAAAGCAATTACTAACAGAACTAAAGGGAGAAACAGACCAAAATACTATCATAGTAAGGGACCTAACTATCCCACTGTCGGATATGGACAGACTTTCGTACAAAAAATCAATAAGGAAATAACATCCTTAAATGATACATTAGACCAAATGAACATAATTGACATTTACAGAGCCTCTCATCCCAAAAGACCTGCTTATACATACTTCTCTAGTGCACATGGGACATTCTAAAGGATTGACCACATCCTGGGACACAGAGATAGCCTCAACAAATATAAGAGGGTTGAAATCATACCAACAATATTCTCTGATCATAATGCTTTGACACTGGAGATCAATTATAAAAAGAAATCAGTAAGAACCACAAATACATGGAGATTAAACAACACGCTACTGAAGAATGACTTGGTCAGAGAAGAAATAAAAAGAAGGATCAAGAAATACATAGAAATGAATGATAATAATAGTACAACATAACAAAACTTTTGTGACATGGCAAAAGCGGTCATAAGAGGAAAGTTCATATCAATACAGGCCTACCTCCAAAAACAAGAACATGCCCAAATAAACAACCAAATGCTTCATCTTAAAAAAAAAAAAAGAAAAGGAAGAACAAATGAAACCTAAAGTCAGTAGAAGGAAAGAAGTCATCAGAACTAGGGCAGAAATAAATGAAATTGAAAACAAACAAAAAAGCAATAGAAAAAAAAATGCAACAAAGAGCTGGTTCTTTGAGAAAGTTAATAAAATTGGCAGACCCCTGGTTAGACTCACTAAAGAAAAAGGAGAAAAAAACACAAATCAAATCAGGAACAAAAGAGGGGAAATTATGACAGACACTGCAGAAATACAAAGGATCATACAAGAATACTATGAAAAAGTATATAACACAAAATTGAATAACCTAGAAGAAATGGACCAGTACTTAGGAAAATACAACCTTCCTACACTAAATCAAGAAGAATAGGAAAATCTAAATAGACCAGTCAACAGCAGGGAAATTGTCACAATCAACAAAAACCTACCAAAAAGTAAAAGTCAAGGACCAGGTGGCTTCACCGGTGAACTCTATCAAAGATTTAATGCCTATTTTCCTAAAACTCTTCCAAAAAATCTAAGAGGAGGCAAGACTTCCCAACTCATTTTATGGGGGGAATATTACCTCGATACCAAAACCTGATAAAGATAACACAAAAAAAGAAAACTACAGACCAATATCCTTCATGAACACAGATGCAAAAATCCTAAATAAGATACTAGTGAACCGAATACAGCAACATACTAAAAAGATTATACACCATGATCAAGTGGGCTTCATCCCAGGGCCACAGGGATGATTCAACAGATGCAAATCAAGACATGTCATACGCCACATAAACAAACTAAAAAATAAGAATCATATGATCATATCAATAGATGCAGAAAAAGCCTTCGACAAGCTACAGCATCCATTTCTGATCAAAACTCAACAAAATCAATATAGAAGGAAAGTACCTTAACAGAATAAAGGCCATCTATGACAAGCCCTGAGCCAACATTATACTGAATGTTGAAAAACTAAAAACCTTTCCTCTAAGATCAGGAACAAGTTAAGGCTGTCCACTATCGCCACTGTTATTCAATATAACATTGGAGGTCCTAGCAAGTGCAATCAGGAAAGAGAAAGACATAAAAGGTTTCCAAATAGGAAACGAAGAAGTCAAACTGTCACTATTTGTGAATGGGATGATTCTCTATATAGAAAATCCTGAAGACTCCATAAGAACACTACTAGAAACAATAAGCAAATACAGTAAAATTTCTGGATACAAAATAAACATTCAAAAATCCATAGCGTTCCTATACTCTAATGGCGAAATGTCAGAAAAAGAAGTGGAAAAAATAATTCCTTTTGCAATTGCAACAAAAATAAAATAAAATATCTAGGAATAAATCAAATGAAACATTTGAAGGACCTATATAATAAAAAACTATAAGACCCTACTAAAAGAAATCGAAGAAGATACAAAGAAATGGAGAGATTTTCCATGTTCTTGGATTGGAAGAATCAACATTGTTAAAATGACCTTATTACTTAAAGCATTATACAGATTTAATGCAATCCCAATCAAAATTTCATCAGCATTTTTTTAAAGAAATAGAACAACAACAAAAAAATCATCAGATTTGTATGGAAGCACAAAAGACCCCAAATTGCCAAAGCCATCATGAGAAAAAAGAATGAGGCTGAAGGCATCATTCTGCCCGACTTCAAATCATACTATAAAATGACAGTAATCAAAACGACATGGTATTGGCAGAAAAACAGACACATGGACCTGTGGAACAGAATCAAGAGTCCAGAAATAAACCCATATATATGGCCAAATAATTTTTGACAAAAACGCCAAAAATATCCATTGAAGAAAAGAAAGCCTCTTCAATAAATGGTGCTGGGAAAACTGGAAAGCCACCTGCAAAAGAATGAAAACAGACTATTGTTTATCACCACATACCAAAATTAATTCAAAATGGATTAAGGACTTGAATATAAGATCTGAAACAATAAAATGCATAGAAGAAAACGTAGGAACTTAACTCAAGGACCTTGGACTTAAAGAAGATTTTATGAATTTGACCTCAAAAGCAAGGGAAGTAAAAGCTAAAATAAATGAATGGGACTACATCAAACTAAAAAGCTTCTGCTCAACAAAAGAAATATTCAACAAGGTAAAGAGAGAACCATCCAAGTGGGAAGATATACTTGCAAGCAACACCTCCAATAAGGGCCTAATATCCAAAATATACAAAGAACTCATACAACTCAACAACAACAAAAAACAAATGAGCCAATCAAAAAATGGGCAGAGGATCTAAAGAGACACTTCTCCCTAGAGGACATACAAATGGCTAACAATATATGAAAAGATGCTCAACATCATTAGCTATTAGGGAAATGCAAATCAAAACCACAATGAGATACCATCTCACACCTATAAGAATGGCTATAATCAACAGAACAAGTAATAACAAATGTTGGAGAGGATGCAGAGAAATAGGAATCCTCATACACTGCTAATGTGGACTGCAAATTGGGACAGCCACTATGGAAAACAGTATGGAGATTCCTCAAAAAACTAAAAATTGACCTACCATATGATCCAGCAATCCCTCTACTGGGTATTTACCCCAAAGACTTGAAAACTCGTCTCCAAAAAGATATTTGCACAGCGATGTTCATAGCAGCATTACTCACAGTGGCCAGGAGATGGAAGTAACTGAAATGTCCTATGATAGATGATTGAATAAAGAACCTGTGGTACATATATACAATGGAATGTTACTCAGACATAAGAAGAGATCAAATACTGCCATTTGCAACAACATGGATGGACCTTGAAATAATCATACTAAGCAAAATAAACCAGACAGAAAAGGTTGAAAGTCACATGATATCACATATATGGGATATAAACCTAAAAGCAATGAATGAACAGGACAGACGAATAGAGACTCATGGACATGGACAATGGACTAGTGGTTACCAGAAGGGAGGGGGGAGGGGATAGGGGGGAAATTTTTTTTAAAAAGTCAATAAACATTATGTATATATAGTATGAAAAAAAATAAACTGA
>NW_011889200.1:1509272-1556337 GCF_000151845.1 Pteropus vampyrus | reverse complement strand
GAAAGAAAGAAAGAAAGAAAGAAAGAAAGAAAGAAAGAAAGAAAGAAAGAAAGAAAGAAAACCCAACCATATGCTGCCTCCAGGAGACACATCTCAGCTCCAAAGACAAATATAGACTCAAAGTGTAAGGGTGGAAAATGGTATTTCAAACAAATGGTATTCAGAAAAAAGTGGGAGTAGCGGTACTAATATTAGATGAAATAGACTTCAAAATAAAAAAGGTAAAGAAAGATACCGAGTGACACTTCATAATAATAAAGGGAATTATGCACCAAGAAGACGTAACACTTATTAATATCTATGCTCTCAATCAGGGAGCCCTGAAATATGTAAAGCAATTATTAACAAAACTAAAGGGAGAAACAGACCAAAACACTATCATAGTAGGGGACCTAAATATCCCACTGTTGAATATGGACAGATCTTCCATACAAAAAATCAATAAGGAAATAACATCCATAAATGATACATTAGACCAAATGGACATAACTGACATTTAGCGAGCCTCCATCACGGAACATCTGCTTATACATTCTTGTCTAGTGCACATGGAACATTCTAAAGGATTGACCACATACTGAGACACAGAGATAGCCTCAACAAATATAAGAGGGTTGAAATCATACCAACAATATTCTCTGATCATAATGCTTTGAAAGTAGAGATCAACTACAAAAATAAATCAGTAAGAACCACAAATACATGGAGATTAAACAATATGCTACTGAAGAATGACTGGGTCAGAGAAGAAATAAAAATGAGATCAATAGATACATAGAAATGAATGATAATGATAGTACAACATGTCAAACATTTGGGACACAGCAAAAGCAGTCATAAGAGGAAAGTTCATATCATTACAGGCCGATCTCCAAAAACAAAAATGAGCCCAAATAAACAACTTAATGCTTTATCTTAAAAATACTAGAAAAGGAAGAACAAATGAAGCCTAAAGTCAGCAGAAGGAAAGAAATCATCAAAATTAGAACAGAAACATATGAAATTGAAAACCAACATACAACAAAAAAATAGAAAAAAAAATGCAGCAAAGATCTGGTTGGTTGAGAAGGTTAATAAAACTGACAAACCCTTGGCTAGACCCACTAAAGAAAAAAGAAAAAGGACACAATAAACAAAATCAGGGATGGAAGAGGAGAAATTATGACTAATATACCAGAAATACAAAGGATCATACAAGAATACTATGAAAAAGTATATAACACCAAATTTAATAACCTAGAAGAAATGAACCAGTACTTAGAAAAATATGATCTTCCTAGACTGAATCAAGAACTGGAAAATCTAAATAGACCAATCAGCAGTATGGAAATTGAAACAATCTTCAGAAATCTACGAAAAAGTAAAAGTCCAGGACCAGGTGGCTTTAACAGTGAATTCTACCAAACATTCAAAGATGATTTAATATCGATTCTCCTCAAACTCTTCCAAAAAATCGAAGAGGAGGCAATACTTCTGAACTCATTTTATGAGGCCAATATTACTCTGATACCAAATCCTGGTAAAGATAACACAAAAAAAGAAATCTTTAGGCCGATATCTCTCATGAACACAAATGCAAACATCTTAAATAAGATACTAGTGAACCGAATACAGGAACATATTAAAAGGATTATCCATCACGATCAAGTGGGCTTCATCCCAAAGTCACAGTGATGGTTCAACATACGCAAATCGATTCATGTGATATGCCACATAAACAAATTAAAAAATAAGAATCGTATGATCATATCAATAGATACAGAAAAAGCCTTCAACAAGATACGGCATCCATTTATGATCAAAACACTTAACAAAATCAGTATAGAAGGAAAGTACCTTAACATAATAAAGGCTATATATGAGAAGCCCTCAGCCAACATTATACTGAATGTTAAAAAACTAAAAACCTTCCCTCTAATATCAGGAACAGGGCAAGGCTGTCCACTATTGCCACTGTTATTTAATATAACATTGGAGGTCTTAGCGAGTGCTATCAGGCAAGAGAAAGATATAAAAGGCATCAAATAGAAAACAAAGAAATCAAGCTGTCACAATTTGCGGATGACATGAGTCTCTATATGCAAATGAGGAATCCAAATCGGCACAGTCTTATTGGTCTAAATAGCACTGTTCCGCTTGGTGGTTATGGAGCTTCTAATTGGTTAATATAGATGCAAATGAGGATATCATCATTCAGTTTCAATTAGAGAAGGCACCTATGTAAATAATCAGTCCAATGGTTTAAAGATGATTCCAGGAGCTCCTCTATAAGGATTGACTCTGTTGGCAGGAACACAGTGCAGGACGCTTGGTAGTTCATTCTATGACTTTTCCCTGAAATGCAGTGTACATAAGAGGCCTACATCAGCAATGGCTTCTAAACTCTGGTTTGAATTTGTGCCCAGTTACCCATGAGGAGTCCTTCTTGGCAAATATATTCCTTCTCAGGGTCCACTCCTGTAAGGCAAAGAACACTGAAAGCCAGGTTTCAGGTCAGTTTTCTCAGGATGGCTTTTTAAATTTTTGGCTTCATAAAGTCAGACTTAGATCCTTAAAAGTATCTAGTCATATCTGATTAAATGAGCATAATTCTCAAATATAACGTCTCAGGCAAATACTTAGTTGTATAAATAATGTTTCCAATTATGTCCTAGTAAACAGAGATTCTTATTGAACCCATGCAAATAACTAAATTAATATGAAAATAAGACAAATATTTAATAAGGGTTTCTGAATTCTGAAGAGGTCAGATAAGAAGAATAAAATATTATTTACAAATGTTTCATTTCAGTTTATAAAAGCAGAGTCTACTAAATTGTTATGAGTTATAGATAGCCAAAGGAAAAAGAGAAAGGACTATCTTATATATCTGAAAAATAAAACATTAAAGCATCAAGAATATTTTTTCTCATCATTTAATTAATCATTTAGTTAATTAATCATTTAATTAATTAATCATATCATTTAATTATCCCTTATAGTTAATTCTTGTTCCTCAGTATTTTGTGTTAGCAGAAGCCTGTATCCTGAAGTACTTGACATAATCATTTTTCCTTGGAGCTCTCAGGCAGTCTCTCTTTGTTGAAGATGAAACACTCAGATCTGTAGCTGATTGCAGGTACTTTCAGGGAAGCATCAGAGTAAAACAAACAGAAAAAATTATCTATACATGACAAAAGACTTAAAATGGCTGTGGCTAATTTGTTACAGCTAACTTTCAAAAGTAAGAGATCTTATTTGAGTTTATTACAAGAATAATGCAACTGACAAGGGAATTTGTTTCTTTAACAGGCAAAATAAGATAGTAAAGTCTGTCTGAAAAAAGTTTTAGACAAAATTATAAACATAGTGATTACCGTCCACGGTTGCAGGTATCCATCCACTGGTTCTATGTTTTTTCCCTATATATAATAACTTATAAATTAAGCATAATAAGAGATAAACGACAATAACTAATAATAAAATAGAACAATTATTACAATATATTGAAATAAAAGTTACGTGAATATGGTCATTCTCTTTTCTATCTAATAATATCTTATTATACTGTACTCACCAAAGAAAAAATAAACATAGTGATTAACCTTATTTTCAAAAAAAGATAGTGAACATTTCATTTAATTTGTAAAAATAGATGAACATAATTTTTTGCTGAGTAAAGAATCTTGAGATATAATATACAATAATCCTGACATAGTATACAATGAATAATGCAAGCATATAGTAAGGATATATCAAAAATATATCAATATCAAATAAAGTGATTCTGTATGGAATACATTGTAAACATCAGTTTATTAATAAAACTCCATAGTAAGTGATATGAATTCCCATTTGAGAACTACTGGCCAAGAAGATGCTTGACTCAAATTAAATAAACAAAGTTGTGACAAAGTTAACATTTTTTAGTAACTGAAATTATGATGATAACACTCTAATGCTATCATCTAATATCAGGCCAAGCACAACCATGGCTCTGAGAAATAGAAATATATTATGGACAGCAAAGTCTTTGACAAATCTCTCGGAACCCCCCAACACTTTATGCAATTTCTGATATATTTATACTAATAACATTTTACCCATGTAAATTTCACTTCGAGAAAACAGCATCTTTTCTGGTTTGAAAACTCTCCCCATGCAACTCATCAATAATAGCTTATCAAATAAACTTAATTCCTTCTACAACCTCTCTTTTTACCAAAAAAAAAAAAACAAAAAACAAAAAACAAAAAACAAAATCCGTGCACTTTTCCAGGGAGACTAAAAAGATGAAAACAGTTTTAAGATAAATCAAGAGTTTTATTTTATTTTATTTTACATCTAAGATTCAATTTTGTGAAGGCAAAATTAGAGGAGAGATATCTTTTTATTCTCTTCTTAAAAGGTCACAGTCCTATCAGATTAGGGCCCCAAACTTATGACCTCATTTAACCTTAATTATATCGTAAACATGTTATCTCTGGATATAGACACATTGGAGATTAGAGTTTCAACATATGAATTTTGAGAGGATACAATTTAGTTCATAGCACACCCTCACACAGAGAGAATTTTAGCTTTAATTCTAAAATTTTAGCTATGAGTCAAGAGTAAACACAGAAGCATGTAACACCCTAGTCCATATCAAAGAGCTGTTCTACTCTTAGTGGGTAAAAATACTTAACTGATGAGTTCAAAATAGACTCTCATAAAATATTAACAAACCAGATTCTCTCACCCAACAGGCACAAGGTCTCTATACAGCTATCAATCAATTTACCAAATGATCAAACCGTAAAACCAAATTCCCAAACAGGCTAATAAAATATAGTCTCTGTTGTCTTTCACCTAATAAAGAATAGATTTCTATAAACAATTTAAATGTTTATGGAATAAAATAGTATTGCTATGAATTGCAAATGGAGACAAAATTGGTTTTTCCACAAGGGTGAAGGGAAGGAAGTCAATTAAACTTCTACCAAGAGGACAGAATTTACAGTTTACAAGCAGTTACAAAATAGCTCCGAGAAAATGAACACGGCTAGGAGAAGGCAGGCCACAAGTATTCCACCAAAACAAATTTTTTCACTGAAAAATGATTTTTTCTACATGTAAAAATAATTGAGAACTGTTTTGTTTTAGAATGCATTCTGTTATTAATTTTGTTGGTAATATTGAAGATTACATTTCTAACATAGTTTTGTTCTAGATAATCTACTACTGGGTTCACAAACTCTCATAGACTGTGGGGGTAACAAGCACCACTGTGACTACCACCACCAACACTACAAACATCAGAATGAGTATTAGTACTTAAATAACACTTACTCTGTGCCAAGCATGCTTCTAAGCACTTTACATAAATTAATTTATTTATTCCCCACAACAACTCTGTGAAGTAGACACTAATATTATTCCCATTCTACAGATGAAAAAACTAAGACACAGAAAATTGAGATAATATGTCTATAGTTGCAGAACTAGCAAGTGCCAGTAGGTAAGCCACTAAGATATGAGCTAGTTATTTGGAGAATCTCATCTGAACTGTAATAAGTTGTTTCAAATGATCTACCAAATGCTGAAAAACTGAACATTCCTGAAAACCAAATGATCATTCATTCTTTCATTGGTTTGTTGAATAATTATTGAGTGCTACTGTATCCCAGGTGCTATGCTAAGTGCTGCAAATGCATAATGATAGCGTTCAGGACACACTAACCCAAAATATGGCACCTTGGCACATTGAATATTTTTACTTGAAGGAGTTTGAAAAATGGCACAAGCAGGAAAATTACTGTGATCTTCTCCCTCACTTTCCCTTTTTCCCTGAAACAGGTTATAAAACCCTCCTGCAATAGGTGTCCTCCCTATACTTGGAAGAAAAGAGTATCCTTATCTCTGAAGACAAAGGGACACCTAGAAGAATCTCAACAAACAGGCCTTGCTAATTCTCTCCCAGTTTACTACACTTATACTCCTTAGCCTAATTTATTTCTACAAAACTGCCCACTCTTCCTCAAACCTAACATAAAATACAAATCTAACCATTTCTTCAGGTGTTCATTTCTTTATGAAATCTCCCATGAAACATAAAATTTATATAAAATAAATTGACATTTTTTGTACTGTTAATATGTCTTTGTCAGTTTTATTTTCAGACCCAGCTAGGGACCCTAAAAGGGTTGAGGGAAACTTTTTCCTCCCCTACAACTTTTAAGTGAAGCAACATCCATGGCTTTGAGTTCCCAGTCTAGGGAGGGAGACAGACATATACTCAGACATTTATAAAGCAATATGCAATAATAGGAACTAGCAATTTGCTAAAGCAGGAACACACATTTCAAAGAATAAATAAAATTAATTAATGAAATTAAATTGGTGAATAAAAGAAAGGTTGAAGATATGGGCATGGTTGAGTTTGAGGAGGGCCTTGAATACCATACAAAGAAACTTTATCTTTATCTTGAAGGCCTAGGAAAACAATCGTAAGGTTTTAAGAAAAAAATGCATTTTACAAAAATTACTCTTTGAGCTGTTTAGAAAAGGAGTTAAGCAGTAAGCCTGGATTCAGAGAGACACATGCATCAGTTGTTTGGAAGAAACTCTCAAAATTTAGTAGACTATTTACTTGCTCAAAATTCTTGTGCTTCAGCAATTTGGGCTCTGCAATTTAGGCCATTCTTCTGCAGCTCTATCCTGGGGTCTCATCTACACGTCTGATCATTTGTACTTGCTGTTCCCTGGGCCTCTCTATCCCTGTGATTTTTCCTCTTCAAAAAAGATAGTACAAGCTTCTTTACATGATATCGTAGGCAGAATAATTTCCCGCAAAGGTGCCTATGTTCCTATCCTCAGAACCTGTGATTACATTACCTTAGGTGGCAAAGAAGACATTGCAGATATGATAATGATCTTGTGATGGGGAAATTATCCTGGATTACCTAGGTGATCTCAATCTAATCACAAAGGCTCTTATAAGAGGGATGCGAGAAGCTCAGAGTCAGAAAAAGATGACAGAAAGAGAAGAGAGAGAGAGAGTTGGAGGTAAATTTGAAGATATTACACTGCTGGCTTTGAACCTGAAGGAAGGGGCCATGGGCCAAGGAATGCAGGTGGCCTATAGAAGCTGGAAAACACAAGGAAACAGATTTTCCCCGAGTCTCCAGGCATTAATCAGATCTGCTGACACCTTGACTTTAATTCAGTGAGACTGATTTTGTACTTCTGACCTTCAGAACTATACAATATATTTGCATTATTTTAAGCCATTAAGTTTGTGGTAATTTATTATATCAGCAATAGGAAAACCAATATACATGACAATCTCAGAGCAACAAGAGATTAAATAAAAGCAGAAGTAACAAGGCCTCCTTCGCCTTACTCAGAAGTTGCACAATGTCACATTTTGCCCCCCTTCTATTGGTCAGAGCAAATGACAAGCCCAGCCCAGTTTCAGGAGTGAAGAAATATAATTCACCTCTTGATTTGAAGAACTACAAAGAATGTATTGCCTTTTTAAATCCACCACAACCAATTGGGAGACAGAGTAATGCAGATAAGAAGGAGGAGTGGAAAGGAAAGAAAAGGTTCAAAAGATACTTAGTAGGTAAAACCATCAAAAGTTAATGTTTAATTAAATGTAGAAGGTAAGTGAGATGAAATATATTTGATCTTCACACGAAGTCAAGTAAACATCATCTATCTTCTTTTAGCACAGGAAGAAAAAATATCACTTACTTTTAGCCCATTTAGAATTTAAATGATCTGTCTGATGTCCCATAGATTGAACTAGAACACAAGACTCCTGACTCTCTGATCTTTTCTCCTGACTGGACTATGTTGCTTATTTGTCCTCATATCTTGCCTTTACCTATTCCTTCCTAAAATCCCAAAGTAATGGAAATATGTTCTTATTTATTCTTTCATCTGGAATGAGTCCACATGTTCACTTTCACTGTTAAGATTTTGTATAGCTGGAACGGCAACATCTACAAGTTCCAAGCAAGATAATGGGAAAATCAATGGAGAAGCTAATAATAAAAATGCAAATCCTAATAAAGCCAACTTTTATTAATTATACCTATAAGACAATGGGTATAAGATGCTGAGTTGACTAAGATTTGATTTGGGGGATGATTGTGATTTGTAAAAATTAGAAATGTCCTTTACGACTTCTTCCCCTGTCTCTTTCTCTTTCTCTTTGGGAATCATTAGTGAGCTGCAGATGCAACTAACACCCAGAGTTGAGGAAGGTTAGTTTTACTTTTAAGAGCTATTATATCATGTAGCTAGTTTCCTTGGCAACTGTGTGCATATCTCCCCATAATATTTTGAAAATTGCAAAGGCAAATATGGTAAGTGGTAATGTTCTTGAAGTTATCAAAAATTGTTTCCAAATGCTCTTACTTTGAATGGCCATGTAAAAAAAGTATATTTTAGCTTTTGGTCTCAATCACAGTAGAAAATTTCGCTAACATTATTTTATGAATCAATAGATAAGTGAGGTAGACAAGAAACAAAATAAAAATTATATTTTCAGTGAAAAATATGTCAGATACAAAGTAAACTTTCACATTGAAAATCCCAGTGCCACCAAATACTGTGTAATGTATTATAGATGATCCATATTATTTCCACTAGACTTACAGCTAAATGGTATTAGCCTAGGGACCTTTTCCTGTGGCAGGAAATCAAACTAACATAGTAGAAGTGTTCAATAAATGCTAGATGCTATTATAATTGTTATTACATTAGAAGTTTATAGAAAACAATCTTTAAAAATAAATGCAGATACTTCCTTGATACATATTATCTGTATATAAAAAGTCATGGTGTTATTTAAGCCTAAGGTTACAAAGCAAGTAACTATAGTAGTGATATAAAAGCTACTCTTTTTTGACCATTACTTTCTGTCAAGGTGCACTGTGCGAGACATTTAAATGGACCATCTCATGTAGTCATCACAAAAGCATTATACGATCAATACTATCATCTTCACAATTTTTTAAGTGAGGAAGTTGAAGTAGAAAGAATAAGTGACTTACTTGACCAAATACCCATAATTGCGAAGTGACAAAGCTAGAAATTGAATCTGTAATTGAAATACTTTTCTGCCTGACTTCAAAGCCATGTAATTAATCAACTGCTATTTTCCATGCACTGCATTGTCTACATACAGTCTTCTCTAATGGTATCCCTATAAGTCCAGGAAGAGAATTAGAGGACTGAGACAGGGATCCCTATTTAACTGCCACTTTTCTCCCAATCCTATTATCTCACCAATTCATATATATTCACTCTGCTTTGGAAAATTCAACCACAATCTGTTAATACTTATTATGTGTTCAGGATCATGGAAAGAGAAGCATAAGGTATGATTCCTTTCCTCAAGTAGTTCATAATCTAGAGAGATAATGCAAACAAATGAAATAACTACAGAATTATAGATGATTAAATAAAAGCAAGCATCTAAATTGATTTTTTTGTTTTTATCAAAGGCATATGGGGCTTCAGCTATGTAAGTCAATAAAGAAGAAGGGATAGGCCAGCCAAAAACTAAAATTAGTGGGACTGACACAGCTGGAGGGCTTGATTTTAGGAGATTACTTACCATCTCAGTATGTCATATCTAGAGATATACTATCTAAAAGGTAGTGCTCAATCTGAACTATAATTAGTAAATGACCAAGGAACCCCAATCTGGTGTTTAGGACTAGTAATACTTCAAAGCAGAGGAAGTACTAACTGCTGTTCTTGATGATTAGTTAATATGGAACACTATATTGTGCCTCCACCAAGTAAGAGTTGAAAGACTGGCAAAATTAGGCAGAGGATCATTGTTCTGGCCAAATGGACTAGAGTTCAAGAACAGTCTCTATTATCATCAGAGAATTTGTAAGAACTAGCTAAACATGACAGAGATAAGGAGAAGGCCATGACTTGGAGCACATGTGAATACCTAAGGCTCACCTTATGAATAGCATATACTAGCCCTATAATCCAGTTTCCACTTATAGGACCAGAGAAAACCTAGCAACCTAAGGACAGGAGTTCCTGGGGTCAAGATGTAGCCAAAACAGTATTTATTTTGGGTGGCCTGAGGCAACATAGCTAAAAAGAGGACCAAAATTTCAGTCAAGGAAGGAGGGAAGACAAGAACCTAAGTAATAATGCAGTGTCAAATGCCAAATCTAAAGGTTGAAAAAGGACCATCAGTTGAAGAATGAACAGTATTTTGTTATAAGAATCAACAGTTGATTAGGAGGTAGTGCTCAGAATATTGTAGGGCAAGCTGTTCTGGGCAGCAGTTGTGTACACTGAGAGGTTGATTGAGCTTTGTGTTTATATGGTGTCAGCTTAATGGCTGGGAGTTATAGTAGACATAGTGGCTTAAAGAATATCAAGAAAGAAAGATGAATTCCAAATGCCACTACGTGTATGGGATGGATGGACAGTCCTAACCTACTCTCCTCCCAGGTCAAAATTGGCTTAGAAACTGCAAGGGCTCATGAAACTATATACACACACAACATCTGAAGACTGAATCAATGTTGTGTCTTGTTCATATATATGCCACTGATGTTTTTTAACTTGTACAGATGCTGTTGTGAATAAACCACCAGTTTATTTTAAAGTATTTGTGAATTGGTAGATAATTTCTGTCATATTTTTTCCTAAAAAATGCATACTAAAAATAACAGTGGCAATCCAGAGAGGGCTAGGTTCTGAAGGCCCTTTTTTACAGAATCACTGCATGAATGAGATGGCTATACAAGCCAAAAGTTTTCCATCCCGCTACCAGAGATTCAGGTCAGACGATCAAGATGTGGTTCCTACCAGGTATGTTCAAGTGAAGAAAATACGTACAGCATGAAGTGACTCCTGAAGAGCTGAATATGGCTTCTTCCATAACTTGTTACTTTCTATAAATGCCACTAGGCTACATTTTTTGTAAGGTAATTATTATCGTCATCATTATTATCAATATTTTTATTACCCTCTATACTTTAAAATACATTCATATCCACAGATATTGGTTTGCTGTGAAGCTAATAAAGCATAAACCTTACAGGCCCCCTCCAAACCTTTGAGAATAGCCTTAGCAGTGCTTTTGTCTGATCTTTTTTTTTGTAAAATTTGCAATATATATTTTAACTGAATTCAGTTAAGACATTTTCCCTCTTGTCTGGTAGCACTGGAGTAACCATGGACATTTCAGGGATCTAGCTGAGGAGACTCAGTTGAACTAGTGAAACATTTAATTTGGGTTTAGTAGAACATGAGATTAATAGCCATATCTGCATATATAGTTCAATTATGCTAGCCATACCAATATTGAATGGCTTCCAAGAAATTATCCTACCACTCCATGCTGACTCATTCAGTGACCTGAAGCTGTAGAACCAGAAGTCATATTACTGTAATTACATGTGCTAAAGTGTTTGGCAACAGAAGTGTAAATGAATGTAAGAAAAATAAGCTTTGAAATACATAGAGCTAGAATAAGTCTGTGCAAAATAATTCTACATCTAAAAGAAAATAGATTTAAAAATTTAGTAGATGCTTTCCCTAAGTTTGACAGCCATTCTTAAACTTTACATGACATTAATCATAGCAAGTTCTAAAGCTGAAGAAAACTTCTAAACTTATCAATAATAAAAAAACAAATTTTAATCAAGCATGCTAGAGGAAAGATTGAATGATATTTCTATTCTATTTATAGAAAATATTATAAAATTGTTGTATGAAGAAGAAAACAAAGTGTATGCAGTAAAAAAATGTAATGAATAAATGTATTACAGATGTGTCAGGCAGATAATTCATGAAACTATGTTGTTTTTTTCCCCTGCATTCTATGATGTTTGTGGCATTTATCAGCTCTTAAAAATATGTACTATAAAGTAGTTTATTTTCTCATTCTAAAAATATATTTACTTTCATACCTAATTCTATATCTGTAATTTCATATTATTTTTCTTAAAGGTGCCCCTTGAACTATATAAACTTTAATCCCTGTACATGCATTCTCTCATCTAACGTGCACAGCATTCCTAGATATATGTATTTTACAGACTAGAGAGATGGACCTCGTTCACTTAGTCTTTCAGGAAATACTTATTGAGAACCCACTATGTGTCAATTATTCATCTCGACTCTGGAAATAAAGCGATGAACATCGCAGACAAAAATCTCCGCCCTCATAGATCATACATTCAGCTCAAATTAAAACAGATTATAGAAATAACTTGTTATTTACCCTGTGTCATGTCATAGAATTGAAAATGAGTAAATAATCTTGGCCTTGAACCTAGATGTTCTTCCTCCAGTTTATTTTCTTTTTCATTGATTAGCTTAACCTACCATGGCTTTTGCTTCATCTTCCACATTCCTCTGTGGAATAGAGTTTGGAATTGATACCCTCTAGTCTTGGACAAATCTCTGATTTCCCTGTGACCTTCCCAAAGGTCCTAGTAGGAAGTGAGATGCATTTCTTAGAAAGGCTTACTTATTTTTAATGTGGCTTTATTTTATCTCTTTTGGATGAAACATACCCTGAACATAAACTTCTAGGTCTTTTTTGTCCTTTTTTCTACACCACTCTTAAGATTTTCTGAGTTTCCAAGTTGCAGGCAGTTCGTGTTGCAGCGAACAAACATTAGCCATCAATTTTTACTTTCTAGGTAAAAGGGAATAGGAGGTTACTCCTTTCAAATGTCTTCCAGCAGCCACTGAACTTCTCTCAGAAGTGTCTCTCTCTCTCTCTCTCTCTCTCTCTCTCTCTCTCTCTCTCTCTCTCTCTCTCTCTCTCTCTCCCCCCTGTCTCTCTCCCCCCTCTCTCTCCTGGTTTTTGAGTTTTGTTTCCTTAAAGTTTTTCTCTCTGGAAACTTCTCCCACTTTTCATTCATTGTGGAAGTGGTTGGAGTTAATAAGAAAAGGTAAATTCTGTCAAGGTTATAGAATACAGTAAAAAGAGAAATATAAATTGGAGTGGCTAAAATGTTCAGTAAGAGTCACTTTTTCTGTACTACCTTTGGCTCCATCAGTGCACTCAGAGAAAAGTGAGTTCTGAAGTCAATTTCCTGGACAAATTTGGCAGGGAGCTAAATATGAAACTGAGGCAAGAATGGGCTATTTTAGGCTTGAATTAGTGTGGTGTACATTGTAAAAAGAAGTTCTTTAAATGACTCACCTACTCTTCCAGACTCAAATCCTATAATTTGATTTCTCTCATTCCAACATAGCTGCCTATCATTCTCCCAGGCACTCGAGGTTGTAATTCTTGAAAAGTGCTTAAATCTCAGTGGGGCTTTATGACGACATTTTGTTAATGTGCTTTGGTAACAAAACATCCTAGGTTTTGAAACCAAAGCCCATCTTTATGCTTTTGTTTTCATTTTAATCATGCCATTAAGAAAGATGATATATTGGAGAGATCAAAGTTACAGCTTCGGTATTCCTTTGATTTATGACTGGTTTAGAACTTGGTTGTTAGAGTCTATTTAATTATATCATTCATTATTTTATTCTTCTTTCATAGAGAAAGAATAAAAAAGTTCTCTACCTGATCATGTTGATTGAATTTACAGATGAAAGGCCAGGTTTTTCAATCTCTCATACTATTGATAAAATTTGAAATTTTTATTATCTTATTGTATGTTTTAATCCTCTCCTCCCTTCTCAACTGATCCCCAGTGGTACCCCATGTTTACCACACTTATCTGTCTTCTTCTTCCTCTGAACCACATCAGTATTTCCTCCTGCACCAGATTCCTGCCTCCCGTTGGGCTTTACTGTCAGGTACCCCAAGGAGTATCTATTTAAAAAAGGAATTGAAGTTTGAATTGAGAATAACTTTATCTGTTGTCCCTCTTTTTCTTCCAGGATTTTTTTGGATTTTAATAAGGGATAACTGAAAGTTAAAGACAAGATAGATGGAATGATAGATAGAATTTCAGGCATTATGCAGACCAATTAAGTTTGCAGGAAGGATGAAGGATATAGAGAAGCAGGAGAAAAATTTGAACCTTTACATCATAAAACACATAGTGGTCTGTTATGTACAAATATGTGCCTAGCCCTTGAGACAACTCATAGGATGATTCTTATTCACTCTTTAGACATTGACATCTGTTTAAGCAATCAATTTTATAATAAAAGCTACTGTTCTTTAAACAGCCAGTCGCAGAGAGTATTTAATCTTCACTATATTGCCACATTGAATTCTTGCAATTCCTCTTACCAACAATTCAGTTGCTTGCTTTAAAATGTGTATGTCATTCCAGCCTAGTTAGATTTGTATCAAGCTGATTACTTTAGTGCAGCTGCTGGCTGATTTCCCAAGTCATGGAAGGAGAGGCTGTTTACCTGCCTAACTACCAAGTAGAGCAACTGTTATATTTTGTGCTCTCCTGCATTAAATAGTGACTATCCATCCTATTACCAATTCATTTGATCATTTTAAGAGCATCCACATAGATTTCAAATGAAAAACTACATCCTTAATTTTTGAATTGTATCTGTGTATTGGTGTTGTTGTTGATGGGCGTTTGCTTTTTGTTTTGTTTTGTGTTTTCTTATTTGCATCATTTTGTTCTTAGATTGCAAGAGTGACCTCTAGTGAGAAACAGCTGCATAGTTATAATCTCAATCTCCAAGGCCTCTTATTCAGCCCTCGTTTCTAAGGTATTGGTGTTATAAAAAATATAGCAAGCAAGACTTCTGCAAATATGATAAATTATTATCCAAAAATAAAAACCCTAAGTCAGAATTCTTGCTATTAGTTTTCATATATTTATTCCCAAACTTTGGCTACTAAAGGACATCTGCATTCTGGATTAGAAAATGGCAAGTATACCACTTCCCAAAATTCCCTTGCAAGGAACTGAAAGTAAATTATGACACTCTTTCTGAGTTGGATGTATTTGAATCCAGAAAAATTGTTTTACAGGTCTTTTGTTGCCCCTGGCAATCCTGTTGTAAATAATTGACTGGTGCACTCACTTGTTCTCTTTCTACTCCAGACAAAGGAAGTGTTTTCCTTAACACCACGAAAGGTAGATACAAAACATAAAGAACACCCTGTACTCCTCACAGGCAAAATTAAAGTAGACTTAAGCATATGCTCTGCCCTTACACAAGGTCTGCCAGAAAATTTTCAGTATATTCAATGGCATTTCTTATTCCCTATACAAGGTTAAATGGAAGCTTTACCTGACTTTCTAAGACTAGCTTCCCTTGCAATAAAATTAACAATGTCTTACATTGACATAGTGCTTTAAAACTTACAAAGCACTTTCATTCATATAATTTTATTCCCTCTTCTTACCATATTTAGGAAGTAGGCATAATTTATTCTATTTCAATGATGAAAAATATGGGGACTGGTGAGATTAAGAAGCTTGTCCAAGGTCAAGCACACTTAATAAATGATGGAATTATAAGTTTTTCGACTCCAAACATGGTGTACTTTTTCTCACAGTTGCTTCATAGTCTAACAATGAGACTTTCTCCTCCCAAATGTATATTTTTTCAAATACCCTAAATACAAATTTTTGTAAGGCCTGAGAAGAGAAAATAATGATCTGGTTGTAAGGATCAGAGAAGATTTTTATGGAGGAAGTCACATGTAGTTTCATCTTTAACAAATATGAAGAATGTGAAAAGAAGAGGAAAATCATTCCCAGTTAAGAAAAATCAAGGCAATGGGAAAGTATAGAACATATACAAGAAACAGGAAGCAGTCTAAATTTTCTAAGTGTCAGAAAGTAGTCGAAAATAATATCAAAAAGGGAAGTTCAGATCAGAATATGAAAGTCCTCTAATTCTACAACAATGTTTCTCAACCTCAATATTATTGACATTTGGGGACACATAATTTTTTTTGTTGTGGGGGGCTGTCCTGTGCATTGAAGGATGTTTAGTAACACCCATGCTTCTATCCACTAAATGGCAATAACAGTCTCCCCCCAAGTTGTGACAACAAAAAATGTCTCCAGATATTGCTAAATGCCCCCTTTTAGGATAAAATTGCTCCTTATCGAGAACAACTCAGATTGATAGGTTATGAAAGTCATTTCAGATTTTGAAGCAGAGAAGTGTCACAAATGAAACTATGCTTAGAGAAGACAAACATGGCAAAATTCTACAAGACAAATTGGAAGGAGGAAGAGATTGAAGACAAAATGGCCTATCCAGAGGATATAGCAATGATCTCAATATAAGGGCCAGAGAAAGCTACTGTATTGGTGAGAGCATAAAACTTAGAGGCAGGGCACATGAATTGCATTGCAAACTCTGCCAACAGCTAATATGTACTCTTGGGCAAGTAATTTAAAACTTTGCGCCCTCTGTTTCTCAGCATGAGAGAGTGAGACATGATGATCTCAAAGTTCCCTTCTAGCTCCATATATTACGAGTCTGTTAGAAACAGATATACAATGTGTCATTAACTTTAACTGCATCTACTCTCCTTCATGTTTCAAAAGAACCTTGGTGGGTATCGAATGTGTGTCTGACTTCTCTGTGTAAAGAAAATCACTGATATCACTCATATGTGGGCTATAAACCTAAAAGCAACAAATGAACATGACGTACAAACAGAGACTCATGGACATGGACAGTGGATTAGTGGTTACCAGAGGGATGGGGGGAGGGGAGAAGTAGGTAGGTGTCAAAGGCGTCAAATATTTGGTGATGGAAGGAAATCTAACTATGGGTATAAACACACAATGCAGTATATGTATGACATACTGTTGAATTGTACACTTGAAACTTATTGGATTTTGTTGATCAGTATCACTCCAATAATTTTAATTAAAAAAGATGTCTGAGTAATATATAACTTAATTATAATTGTTCCACATATAAGCTGACCTCATTTGTCAGTAGAGACTTAACAAGTAGTCAAGAATGTTTGGCAACTAACAAATTGTTTATATGTAAATGGTTGTTTTAAATAACTTGAAATCACTCTCCTTTTTAAAGTTTTTAATATATTAAATGTTCTCCTTAAAATCTGATTTATACTATTTTGTTTCTTGCTTTAGTAATCTTTATTAAAAATTAATAGCATTTCTAATGTAAAAGTTTGACTATATGCCACACAACTAAGTGCAAATTTTAAAAGAACATTTTTCCTGTTGAGCTGTTTTCTATTATCTTCTTTCTTGCCTTCTCTTCAGACTATCAGCAGAGCTATGCATATAGAGGATACATTATTTTGGTAAATAGGTCCTTCTTGAGATCATTTTTGAAGTACATATGCATAATGTAAGATGAATGTGACAGAGACAGATGTAATTAATTCAGGGTCACGTCACAGATAAATATATAAAGATAGATCACAGCCAATAATATCTATACAAGTGGATATATGCATGTGAGTAGGTGTATATATGTGTGTATATATGCATCTCTAGGCCAGAGGAAAAATATACAGACGACCAGCAAATATTCAGGGATCAGTTATACCATTTGAATGTCTTATTTTCCTTCCTCTTATCTGCTAAGTTATTGCACTGCTTTTCTTTCCTTATTTAGTGAACAAGCAGAAAATGAGATCAATAGCCAAGTCAGTTTGACTCCTTTAGCTGTCTTTGGGAAAAGGACTATGAAGAGAAGTACAAACTAATATGCAAAATGTGGTTTCATACTATTTATGAATCTTAATAAATTATTTTCTCTGCTCCCTCTTTATAGATAGCCATAGGTAATTATGTTTGGGTAATTTTGACCTTGAAGAGACAACATCTGGAATGATCTATATGTACCTTGTAACATATATAGAAAGAGCAGGTTTAAACAGAAGAAGATACAGAATAGAAAAAGAGAAAACAAGAATGTTCTAAAGAAATATTCATAGACAGAAAGAAGCTGCCGAATACAAGAGGCCATTCTAGTGAGGACCTAGATCCTGTCCATAGATAGATTCAAAGTGAAAATATAAACACGGGAAAGAAATTATTCACAGAACTGGGAGAGTTAAGACTAGACATTTGTAGTTAAGAAAGGAAAGGTTTAGGGTAAATATTAGGAAAAAGGAAACAAAAGGAAGTGCAATTGGGAATAAACTACTAAAGGAAGGCCTAGAAGTTGTGATTAGTTCAGTTACTAAAGAAATGATAACAGTAAAAAAATGAATCTATGGTCCAGAGCATAATTTTCTTAAAGAGAAAAAGTATAAATTAAATAGGGATAAATTAAAACAAGCATAGCTTCCTTTTCTGGATGCAACCTCATTCATTTTTAAACTAGAGGTATTATTGTCAGAAAATCAATTCAAAATTCTGTGTGCCTAATACTGTACTAGCTACTACAGAGAATAGCAAAAAAGAGGCCCAATTATTTAGGCTCAGGGAGCTCGATGTCTGATCCTCTTGATAAAATTATATTCAGAAAACAAAGATCTTTGTTGCATGTTTCTGATGATAAATGCATGGAATAAACATAACAAGAGGAGAGACTTGGGGAAACATGGTGGAGTGAGAGACGTCCCCAGATCTCTCCTCTTGAAACAACAATAAGCCGAATATCTAAAACTCAACAAAAAACACTCAGGCTGCACACAAGCACGTCTGAGCATGGAAGCTGTGCATAAGAGCTACCACAGGTCAGAACCCCGAGTGTCAGGCGGTGGACTGGGAGAAATAAAGAAGCTGCCTATCACAGCCTCCGGAGCTCCCTATAGGAGGAGGGAGAAGGAAGAAAGAGTGGCGAGTTCCCTGAACAGCCCTGCCTGGGAAAGCTATGAACTCCTTGCAGCCAATGGAAGGGCCCAGTCATCAGGTCAGAAGTCAGAGAAGCTGGACTACAGGAAAACAGCAGTTGATTTTTACCTGCCGTGATTGCAAAACCAAGGCTGAGCCACAGCCCCTAACCCCCAACCCAGAGGGCCCCTCCCCTCATACTCTCCAAGACCAAACACCACGGAATCCCAGGAGAATCTGAGCAGATGCTACCGAAACTGTTGCTAACACTGACAGAGACTGAAACTGAGGGTAGCAAGTGTGATTAAACATCTATAACAAAATAAAAAGGCATTTTTAAGGCTTTATATAAAGCAGGGGTCCAAGTATTATTGGACACAACTGTATGCCTTGAACAATGCAAATCTCTCTAAGGAAATGAATGTAAAATATAAAATGTTTTCTGCTATTAAAGCCTATATATAATATTTAGTTGAGAAAATGAGACAAAAATCCGTGAAAAAGCAGTATGGAAGAGTGGTTGGTATCTTTGGCTGTGGAGTCAATCTGTCTGGTTTTATATCTCTGTCACTTAGAATATTTGTGGTTTTGAACAGGATGTTTAAATTCTCTCTGCTTTTGTTTGCTCATTTGTAAAGTGAAAATATAATACTTTATTTATTGGGTTTCTGTGAGGATTAACTTAGAACATATTAAGTACTTAGCTTATTTCGTTATGAAAATTATATGAAGAGGAGCACAACTATATCTTTAACTCCCTATGAACATATCCAAACGAGATTTATAGAAAGGAGAGAAGTCAATGTGCACAGAAAATAGTCAGGGCTGTCTTTGTGGTATATAGGTAACACTTGAGCTAGACCTTGAAGGGTGAGGCTTCAAGTGGGCAAAGGAGGAAGATAAAGACATGCCAATCAAGTAGGCAGCAAAATAGAGTATAATAAATGGCAAAACCAGGGGGATTTGTAGTTAGAGAAAATTAATAGTCCAAAATAACTCTTATGGAACTTCAGAAAATCAATAGTGTGACATGAATCAGATCAGTAATCTGTGGATAGCTTTGGGTTTCATGTTCTCAACTGGGCATTAAACCTTGATATTTCCATTTTCTGAAAGATTAAAGGATCTTTGTGGGATTATTTTAAACATTATTTCTGGAGTCACAGCCTACAAACAGCCAACAAAACTTATCAATGTGAATGACACCTATGTTAAAACCATGGCCACAAATTATTCTTTATTTATTCAAGATTTTTAAAAAGCTTTCCACAGCCATATTTTAAATCACATTATCATCCTCAGAAAACCCATTGTTATTTTATTCAGTCACCATTTACTGCCTGGATCAATATTTAGATACACAATAAGAATCGCCATGGTTCTATTGATGCATTTCTCCTCCGAACTAGTACAGTAAGATTTAACTAGCAAATCATTCCTAGTACCAGAAGTTGTGATCTTATTAGTAAAGGATTCACAAGTACTTTTGATCTTGCAGAAGGGGAGAAAGTGAAAAAGATTCTTGACCTCATTTAGAGAATGGTTACCCTGTGTTCTATTTTTACCAGTCTCTTGCCTGGCTACTAGAAGAAACCTAACTTTATACACCTTAACACTTAATTCCATACAGTTTGAAAGCAAGTGAATAACTTCTGAAACAAATTAAAATAACTTTAAATGTGAATCATATATACTTAAATCATTTTTCAGTTCGTAGAATTACACAAGTTGGCTCCTCTACAAACCTAGATTTCTATATCAATAAGGCTTATAAAAATGTCATTTAATTTTAATGCATTTATAGACGTTGCTTGTTTTTTCTTCCTCTTAACAAAATATAGAGAATCATGTGCATTTAATTTCGAAATATTAAATTCAATCCAAATGGATTATTTTGCAACCATATGAACACTTAAATACATGCATACAAAGTATTTGCTTACTTCAACTCTCCTGACATCTCAATTTGCTGAGTGGGAATTAAATTTGCTAGTAGTGGACTGAGTTTAATTCTAAGGTCTTTGTCTTTTCCCCAAGGGAGCTTTTTAAAATCCCTTTGTCAAGCTGAGATATGGAAAACACTGGGTCAAGGAAAGCAGGGCCATAAGCCAAGATCAACAGAGCCAACATAAGCAGCCAGGGGCCAGTGGGACAGAGAGGAACTATGGTTCAAAGCAAGGTAAAGTTCATAGGCAGGAAACCCACTCTGCAGTCAGCAGTCAGAGGTTAGGGAATACACAAGAACTGGGACTCCAGGCACAGCAGGCAGGCAAATTCAGACACAAAACACCAGGATCAAGTGACCTTGGAGCTAAAGCCAAAACCTGCCAGAGGCAAAGAGACTCACATCCTCTTTCTTTTACAAAGAGAACCAATGACTGGTAGGTACTCTAGGGCTAAGAATCCAAGTGAAGCAATTCTTCCCACCTGGAAAATCCTAACATTCACTGTTCTAGGCCAGTTACTTGAAAAGTGAGAATGTCACACATAAAAAGAAATACTCCTGGCTGACTTTCATTTGTGAGAAGAAACTGAGGCTTTAGGAGAGAATGAAATTGTACAAAAAAATCACAGCAACTTAGTGTAAAGACTGGGCTATAATTTCAGTGTCCTAACTATAGTACTCTCCCTGCATCACATGTCTCTGTCTTGCCTACACCTGGAGCCCTTGAATTGGAAATATGACAGAAAACTAGTATCTTCAAACACTGGACTAGCCAATCCCTGTTATAAAGAGGTGAAAGAAGAGAAAGTAAGTGAGGTTTATGGGCATAGTATGTAATCACAACAAAAGTACTGCCTATTCATTCTTTTTTTTACATTTTATTTATTTATTCTTAATTAATTTGTTTATTGTTTATGATGACATTGGTTAACAAAATCTGATGTTTCAGTTGTACACTGCAACAATAAGGCATATATATATTTACATTGAGTGTTCAACTACCATAGTTAGATTTCTTACAGTCACCACATATTTGAACCCTTTTACCCCATCTACGTCCCCCTCTTCCCACTCCCCTCTAGTCTGGTAAACAATAGTCTATTATCTATGTCCATGATTCCCTGATTGCCTGTTCTATTTATTTGTTGCTTTTAGGTTTATATCCCACAAATAAGTGATTTTCAAGATTTTCTGTCTGACTTATTTTTGCTTAGTATTATTATCTCGAGATCCGTTCACGTTGTCACAAATGGCAGTATTTCATCTCTTCTTATGGCTGAGTAATATTCCATTGTATATATGTACCACCGCTTGTTTAGCCAATCATCTATCGTAGGACACTTTGGTTGCTTCCATGTCCTGGGCCACCATGAATAATGCTGCTATGAACATCAGTGTGCAAATATCTTTTAGGATATGGGTTTTCAAGTCTTTGAGGTAAATACCCAGTAGAGAGATTGCTGGATCATATGGTAGATCAATTCTTTGTTTTTTTAGAAACCTCCATAATGTTTTCCATAGTGGCTGTATCAATTTGCAGTCCACACCAACAGTGTATGAGGGTTCCTTTTTCTCCGCGTCCTCTCCAGCATTTGTTATTACTTGTCCTGTTGAATATAGCTATTCTAACAGGTGTGAGATGGTATCTCGTTGTGTTTTTTTTTCTTTTTTTTAACGCCTAAAGCACCTGGTATTCCTAGGTGGTCTTCCATCCAAGTACTAACCATCATTGTGGTTTCAATTTGCATTTCCATAATAGCTAGTGATGTTGAGCATCTTCTCAGATATTTGTTGGCCATTTGTATGACCTCTAGGGAGAAGTGTCTGTTCAGGTCCAATGCCCATTTTTCGATTGGATCATTTGTTTTGTTCTTGTTGTTGTTGTTGTTGAGTTATATGAGTTCTTTGTATATTTTGGATATTAGGCCCTTATTGGAGGTGTTGCTTGCAAATATATTTTCCCATTTGGATGACTGTCCCTTTACCTTGTTGATGATTTCTTTTGCTGCGCAGAAGCTTTTTAATTTGATATAGTCCCATTCATTTATTTTACCTTTTACTTCCCTTGCTTTTGACGTCAAATTTATAAAATCATCTTTAAGTCCAAGGTCTTTGAGTTTAGTTCTTATATTTTCTGCTAAGCGTTTTATTGTTTCAGGTCTTGTACTCTGATACTTAATCCATTTTAAGTCAATTTTGGTGTGTGGTGATAGACAACAGTCTATTTTCATTTTTTTTTTTTTTTTTGCAGGTAGCTTTCCAGTTCTCCCAGCATCATTTATTGAAGAGGCTTTCTTTTCTCTACTGCATGTTTTTGGCTTTATTGTCAAAATTATTTGTCTATATAAAAATGGGTTTACTTCTGGACTCTCAAATATGTTCCACTGGTCCATGTGTCTGTTTTTCAGCCAATAACATGTCGTTTTAATTACTGTCGCTTTGTAGTATAATTTGAAGTTGGGCAGAGTGATGCCTCCAGCCTCATTCTTTTTTCTCAGGATGACTTTGGCAATTCGGGGTCTTTTGTGCTTCCATTCAAATATGATGATTTTTTTTTCTTTTTCTTTAAAAAATACCGATGGAATTTTGATAGAGATTGCATTAAATCTGTATAATGCTTTATGTAATAAGGTCATTTTAACTATGTTGATTCTTCCAGTCCAAGAACATGAAATATCGTTCCATTTCTTTGTATCTTCTTCGATTTCTTTTAATAGAGTCTTATAGTTTTCATTAAACAGCTCCTTCACATGTTTCGTTAGATTTATTCCTAGGTATTTTATTCTTTTTGCTGCAGTTGCAAGAGGAATTATTTTTTCCACTTCTTTTTCTGACACTTCATTATTAGAGTAAAAGAACGCTATGGATTTTTGAATGTTGATTTTGTATCCAGAACTTTACTGTATTTACTCATTTTTTCTAGTAGTGTTCTCGTGGAGTCTTTAGGGTTTTCTATAGAGAGAATCATGTCATCCGCAAATAGATACAATTTGACTTCTTTGTTTCTTATTTGGATGCCTTTTATGTCTTTATCTTGCCTGATTGCACTTGCTAGGACCTCCAATGTTATATTGAATAACAATGGCAATAGTGGACAGCCATGCCTTGTTCCTAATCTTAGATGGAAGGTTTTTAGTTTTTCACCATTAAGTATAATGTTGGCTTAGAGTTTGTCATATGTGGTCTTTATTATGTTCAGGTACTTTTCTTCTATACTGATTTTGTTAAGTGTTTTGAACATAAATGAATGCTGTATCTTGTTGAAAGCTTTTTCTGTATCTATTGATATGATCATATGATACTTATTTTTTAATTTGTTTATGTGATGTACCAAATAATCGATTTGCTTATGTTGAACCATCCCTGTGCCCCTGGGATGAAGCCCACTTGATCGTGGTGTATAATCTTTTTAATATGTTGCTGCATTCGTTTCGCTAGTATCTTATTTAGGATTTTTACATCTGTATTCATGAGAGATATTGGTGTGTAGTTTACTTTTTTTATGTTATCTTTACCAAGTTTTGGTGTTAGAGTAATATTGACTTCATGAAATGAGTTGGGAAGTATTGCCATCTCTTTGATTTTTTTGGAAGAGTTTGAGTAGAATAGGTATTAAATCTTCTTTGAATGTTTGGTAGAATTCACTGGTGAAGCCATCTGGTCCTGGACTTTTACTTTTTTAGGTTTTTCATGATTGTTTCAATTTCCATATTGCTGATTGGTCCATTTAGATTTTCCAGTTCTTGATTCAGTCTAGTAAGGTTGTATTTTTCTAAGTACTGGTCCATTTCTTTAGATTATTGAATTTGGTGTTATATACTTTTTCATAGTATTCTTGCATGATCCTTTGTATTCCTGCGATGTCTTTCATAATTTCCCCCTCTTTCATCCCTGATTTTGCTTATTTGTGTCCTTTCTCTTTTTTCTTTAGTGAGTCTAGCCAGGAGTTTGTCAAATTTATTAACCTTCCCAAAGAACCAGCTCTCTGTTGCATTTATTCTTTTCTATATTTTTTTATTTTCAATTTCCATTATTTCTACTCTAATTCGAATTATTTCTTTCCTTCTCCTGACTTTAGGCTTCATATGTTCTTCCTTTTCTATTTTTTTAAGATGAAGCATTAGGTTGTTTACTTGGGCTTGTTTTTGTTTTTGGATATAGGTCTATAATGATATGAACTTTCTTCTCCTTACGACTTTTGCCATGTCCTAAAAGTTTTAATGTGTCGTACTATCATTATCATTCATTTCTATGTATCTCTTGATCTCTCATTTTATTTCTTCAGTGACCCAGTTTTTCTTCAGTAGTATGTTGTTTAATCACCATGTATTTGTGGTTCTTCCTGCTTTCTTTTTGCAGTTGATCTCTAGTTTCAAAGCATTATGATCAGAGAATATGGTTGGTATGATTTCAACCCTCTTATATTGAAGCTATCTCTGTGTCCCAGTATGTGGCCCATCATTGGGAATGTCCACGTGCACTACAAAAGAATGTATATTGAGCTGTTTTGGGATGGAAGTCTCGTTAAATATCAATTTTGTCCATTTGGTCTAATGTGTCATTTAAGGATGTTACTTCCCTATTGATTTTTTGTTTGGATAATCTGTCCATATCCAAAAGTAGGGTATTTATGTCCCCTACTACAATAGTGTCTTGGTCTCTTTCTCCCTTTAGTTCTGGTAGTAATTGTTTTACATATTTCAGGGCTCCCTGATTGGGAGTATAGATATTAATAAGTGTTATGTCTTCTTGGTACATGATTCCCTTTATTATTATGAAGTGTCCCTCCATACCTGTCTTTACCTTTTTTATTTTGAAGTCTATTTCTTCCGATATTATCACTGCTACTCCCACTTTTCTCTGAACGCCATTTGCTTAAAATATCATTTTCCACCCTTTCTCTTTGAGTCTGTATTTGTCTTTGGAACTGAGATATGTCTCCTGGAGGCAGCATATGGTTGGGTTTTGTATTTTGATCAAATTTGCAATTTTGTGCCTTTTTATTGGTGAGTTCAGTCCATTTACATTAGGGTAATTATTAAAATATAAGGTCTTCTTATAGCCATTTTATCTTTTGGTTTCTGGTAGCTTGGTGTTTTCATTACTTCCTTGTCTTTGTGTGTGTGTGTGTGTGTGTGTGTGTGTGTGTGTGTGTGTGTGTGTGTGTGTGTTTTGGTTGGGTTATGTGAGTTTTCCCTCTGGTGATTCCTGTTTTATGATATATACTTCAATTTTTAATTTTTGGCATGTGGTTACAATTACTAATATGTAAAGTACACACACACACACACACACATACACACACACATGCACACACAGTTGTCCATTGTATTCTGCATGTGTCATTTCTCCATTCCCCTTTGCGAATTTAGATCTTTGAATCTGCCCTTTTTCAGTCATTGTTGTCTCAATTTGTCCCTATGTATGCTAAACATTCATTACTATCTTGCTATAGTAAATCTCTTCTCATTTTTTAAGTTTATACCGCCCTGTTCTTCATAAGGGTTTGCATTCCTCTGCTTCTATGTGCCTGCTGGTCATCTTACTCCTAATTATGTAATTTTTTGTCATTTTGTTTTAGGTAAGCTGACCTCTTTCAGTATTTCCTATAATGCAGACCTCATAAGAGAGAATTCCATCAATTTCTGTATGTCAGGAAAAGTGTTTATTCCTCCTTCAAATCTAAAGGAGAGCTTTGCTGGATACATTATTCTTGGCTGATAGTTCCTTTCACTTAATAGATTGAATATTTGATTCCACTCCTTTCTGGATTGTAAGGTTTGTGCTGAGAAGTAGGATGATAATCTATTGGGTTTTCCTTTATAGGTTACTGTTTTCTTTTCACTGGCTGCCCTGTGAATTCTTTCTTTATCATTGATTTGTGATAATTTTAATACAATATATTTTGGAGAAGTCCTTTTTATGTTGAGATAATTGGGTGTTCTGATGACTTCTTGAATTCCAAGCTTCTACTCATTCCTTAGATCTGGGAAATTCTTGTCAACTATTTGTCTGAAAATGCTTTCTAATCCCTGTTCCATTTCCTCTCCTTCAAGAATGCTCATTATTCTTATCTTTCCTCTTCTGGCAGTATCTGCTAGTTCTTGTATTTCTCTTTCATTATTTTTCATTCTCTGGTTTTCCTCTTCCTCCTTTTGATTTATTTCCAGATTTCTGTATTCGATGTCACTGATCCTTTCCTGGATTTATTTGACTCTATTTCCCAACCTTTCTATTTCATTTTTCAACTCTTGCAGTGTGTTATTTATCTCTAGGAGGTCTATTTGGTTCTTTTTGAGAGTTTCAATCTCCTTGCTAAAGAAATCATTCTGCTCATCTAGTTGCTTTTTCAATTTCTGAAATTGTTGATATGAATCATTTCGGATCTCCCTGAGTTTTTTCAGAAGTACTATTCTGAATTCTCTGTCATTTCAGTTGCGTATTTCTATGTCTGTAAGCTTATATTCTGGAGATTTTTCTCTTTCTTTCTGAGATGACTTGTCCCTTGGTTGTTCATGGTGTTTAATGGACTATTTCTCTGCCTGGGCATTAATGGAAGTGTATTCTGCTATTTTTTTTTTCAAAAAAGAAGATTTATTATATAAAGGTCTCTCTTTAGCCTGTTACAAAGAAGGAGTTTTTCTTTTCTTTTCCAGTAGATGGTGTATAAACTTCTCGGAACATTGCTTTATATAAATTTTTAATAATGTCTTTTTTCTTATCGATATTCAATCACGCCCACTACCCTCAGTCTCAGTCCCTGTCAGTGTTAGCAACAATTTCAGTAGCTTTTACTCAGATTCCCCTGGGTCTCTGAAGTGTTTGGTCTTGGAGGACATGGGGGTGGATCTCTCTGGGTTTGGGATGGGTGCTGTGGCTCAGCCTCCCATTTTGCAACTGCAGCTTGTAATAATCAACTGTTGTTTCTCTCTGCCATTCCGACTTCTCTGCTTTCTGCTCTGTTGCCTGGGTTCTGCCACTGGCTGCGTGAAGCTCTTAGCTCTCCCAGGTAGGGCTGTTCAGGTAACTTGCCGTACTCTTTCCCCTCCACCTCCACTTCCTCCTTCAGGGAGCTCTGGCTGCAAGAGGCAGCTTCTTTGTTTTTCCCAGGTCTACTGCCCGACTTCTGGAGTTCTGACGTGTGGTAGGTCTTATGTGCAGATCCATGCTCAGAAGTGCTGGTGTGCAGTTTTTTCTTGAGTTTTAGATGTTCAGCTTATTGTTATTTCAATGGGAGAGGTTATAAGACATCTATCACACCGCCATGTTTCTCCTCTTATCCATCCTTGATGAAAATCAGTAACAGAAATTTTTACTGGGATTGAGGCTGCTTGATAAGACAACTGGTAAGTCCCATAACTCTGAACTGTTTATCCTCCAGTGGACTTTGTAGCACTTATCCCTGTGAGCCAATTTTAGACCAAAGCAACATCATTGATTATACTTTTGAGGCCTGTTACTATACTACTTATCTCTAACACAGACAAATATCTGAGCACGTTCCCTCCCCACCATCCCTAAAAAGATTTCTGGCTTCACATGCATTGTGAAAGAGTAGAAAATTTAACTCTCTCTCTCTCTTTCCTGTGCACACATGCACTCATGTACACACACACACACACACACACACACACACACACACACACACATACACCCCTACATTTTTATTCTTCCCAAATAATTAGTCTAAGGGTACTCAAGGATTTTTTTCCCAGCCTTCTTCCTTCCCTTTGGTACCCACTTTCTTCTCTCACAAAGTCTTGCTATTTTCTGAGTAGAAAACACTACTTTTGTGCAGTTCCCACCATGTAAGACAGTTCCCACCATGTAACCCATTTCTCTGCCTCATCAACTTTTCATCTCCCTTTAGATTTTACTAGAAGAAATACTTTCTTTTTTCCTGCATTTAGTTTTATAATAGCTTGCTCATGACTATAATTTAGAATTCACTTCAGTGGCTATATCATTTAAGTTTAAAGACTATGAGTAGAGGGTTCTTCTTTAGAAAGAAGGTTAGAGGGAAAGGCTGCACAAATCACTCTGAAATGTCAAGGCTGCTTTATTTTCCAGATCTATAGAAATGGGAAGGCAACATTGTCTCTAGTAGGTTGGACAATGTTCTACATATCAGAAAACATGAATTCTTTTTTCAGCATTGAAGCTGGATTATTATTTTATCTCAGTCAAGCCAGTTGATCTTTGTCTGAGCCTGTTTCTAAATCTCAATTATCCTTTCAGTTTCCTAATGTAATCTCAGAAAAATCAAGGACCCTGGTGATTTTATGCATAGAACTCTGGCTCCGAATGGCCACTTAATATATTAGATGACTGATGAGAAAAGCCATTGTGAGCAATGAAGAATGCCAGTGGGCATTCACCATATGCAAATTATGACTGTACCTTATATCTCATACTCAAGGGATTGTATACTGGAATATATATGAGTAAGGGTGACATTAATATAATGATAACCCAAGCTCCGCTGCAAATTTTTGAGGAACTAATTCACAAATTTTAGTAAATTATTAGAATAGACTTCTTAAAACATTTCTCACAACTGAAAATAACATGTCCTTGTGTTTCATGAACACTAATATTAACCTACTAGACTAGAGCATGTGCCTCAGGACACTCTCAGCACATCATGTACAAATAAACAAAAGATGTGTCCCCTAATTATGGATTATCTTCAGAAGGAATAAACCTCTTGAAAGTTAAAGCTACAAACTTAATTACATAAAACATAGCAGGAAGGTGAATTGCTTTTACATTGGCACCACAGCTATCCACTTTTAATTTCATCTTCTAAAGGTCACATCAAAGTGTCAGCCCAGAGAAGAAAGAAGAACATCTATTTATGTCATTTAGCAGTAACAGGAATAGAAATTCTACTTTTAACTCCTTGGTTGAAAATAAAATTAAGTTAATCATTCAGGCCTAAGATATACAGCTTACAAATTTCTGTGGTAAAACTCCAGACACCTAGTTAATATGGTAGACTGAATTGCTATGAGAAAGACTAATCTCTTGTACTAAACCCAGAGAAATGTTGGTCAAACTAAAACAAAGACTTACATGGTTTGCCCAGCTTGAAAAACAAACCACTAAAAGAAATTCCTTGGATTTGGGAATGAAAAGTGAACTAAAATACACAGAATGGAGCAAAAACCAAAGCTAAGTTTATCTGAGGTCCCATAGGGATATCAGAAACAGATAGAAATGTTAAGGGTCTAAGGGCTTGAGCTGAGGGTCAGATCATAGAGCCACAGATATGTGCAAAGTGTGGAGCTAGATCTGAGATCCCAACAAAAATCTAAAAGTCCGAACAGTCTATGAAGCCTGAAAGTCTATGAAATAAGAAATGGAAAACTCTGCTCATTAGTCCAGAAAAGTAGCCAGGAAATTCACATTCTGTTCAGGTCTACATCCATGAATGAAAGGAGAGACTCAAGGGAAGTCAAAACTCTAAACTTGTACAAAGCATGGGTATGAACTCTAAATTCACACAAAACACATGTGGTATAAACCACCAAGCTAAAAAGTTAACAGAAAATCTGACTTCAAACCAGTGAAACTTGTAAGGCCTTGGTAGAGGCAAACTTAGAACCACTCTGAGGGAACACCTCCACAGTGCTTGGCACCCAAGATTCCCACTAAAAACAATTCTGGCTGTAGATAAAAACATAATAATAAAATTACAAAACTTCACAAGAAAATTAACCACCATGAATGTGCTTCCACTGACACAAATAAAAAAAAAATTACATCCAGAAAAATAGAAATAGGAAAATATAAAAGTGACATTAAAAGAGGTTTGTTGAAAATTGCCAAAGATAAAAATGAAGAATGAAGAAATAAATGTCTGGCAAAAATAAGGCATTAATGATTATCTGACGCTTTTATAAAATTCATAGCCCATCAAGGGGTTTGAGGTGGGGTGGAGATAAACAAATTGAAAGTTAAATTGCTGCTCATGATAAATTCTTAGAAAGTCTCAGTATTAGGAGAGATTAAACTACGTGGGCAAATTAAATACATTTTGTCTTTCCACACTTACTTGCGATGCTCTCACATTAGATAATTCAGTCTCTGGTTTGTTTGTTTATGTATGTATGTATCTACTTACTTATTTACTTATTTATTTGTCATTAGCATATTTTTTGGCATTGAATATTATTTCATATTAGTTTCAAGTATACAGAATAATGGTTAGACATTTATGTAATTCATGAAGTGATCCCCCTGACTACTCTAGTACATATCTGTCACTATACATAGTTATTACCATGTTATTGAATATATTCCCTGTGCTGTACTTTACATTCCCATGACAATTTCATAACTAACAATTCGTATTCATTAATCCCTTCACTTTTTTTACCCTATCCCCTGATCTGTCTCCAATTTGACAACCATCAGCTTGTTATCTGCATCTATGAGTGTGTTTCTGTTTTGTTTGTTTGCATATTTTGTTCTTTAGATTTCACATATAAGTGAGATCATATAGAATTTGTCTTTCTCTGTCTGACTTATTTCACTTAGCATACCTTCTAGGTTGTCACAAATGGTAATATTTCATTATTTTTATGGCTAAGTAATAGTCCATTGTATGTACTCTAACTTCTTTATACAATCATCTATTGATGGACACATAGGTTACTTACATATCTTGGCAATTGCAAATGATGCTGCAATGAACATAGGGGTGCATTTAGCTTTCCAAATTAGTGTTTTGGATTTCTTCAGATAAATGCCCAGCAGTGAAATTGCTGGGTCATATGATAGTTCTAGTTTTAATTTTTTTGAGGAACCTCCATACTGTTTTCCATAGCGGCTGCACCAATTTGCAATCTCACCAAGTGCACAAGGGTTCCCTATTCTCCACATCTTCATGAACACATATTGTTTGTTGATTTATTGATGATAGCCATTCTGACAGGTGTGAGGTGATATCTCACTGCAATTTTAGTTTGCATCTCTCCGATGATTAGTGATGTTGAGCATCTTTTCATATGTCTATTGACCATCTATTCAGGTCTTCTGCTTTTTTTTTTTTAATTGAATTGTTAGTTTTCTGATGTTAAGTTGCATAAGTTCTTTATAAATTTTGGATATTAACCTCTTATCGAATATATCATTGATGAATATCTTCTCCCATTCAGTAGGTTGCCTTTCTGTTTTGTTGATAGTTTCCTTTGCTGTACAAAAACTTTTTAATTAGATGTAGTCCATTCATTTATTTTTTCTTTGTTCCTCTTGCTCAAAGTCACATATCAGAAAAAAAAATGTTACTAAGAGCAATGTCAGAGAGTTAAAACCTATGTTCTTCTAGGACTTTTATGGTTTCAGGTCTTACATTTAAGTCTTTAATTAATTTTTAGTTTATTTTTTATATAGAAGGTGATCTAGTTTCATTATTTTGCATGTTTCTGTCCAGGTTTTCTTAAAATTATGTATTGAATAGATTGCCTTTACCCCATTGTATATTCTTTCCTCCTTGTCATAGATTAATGGAACATATAGGAATGGGTTTATTTCTGGGCTTTCTATTTTGCTCCATTGATCTATGTGTCTGTTTTTGTGCCAGTACTATGCTGTTTTGATGTCTACAGCCTTGAAGTATAGTTTGATATCAGGTATTGTGATACCTCCAATTTTGTGCTTTCTCAAGATTGCAGGGTCTTTTGTGTTCCCATATAAATTTTAGAACTATTTGTTCTCTTTCTGTGAAAAATGCCACCAGTACTATGATAGGGATTGCATTGAATCTATAGATTGCTTTGGGTAATATGAACATTTTAATGATGTTAATTCTTCCTATCCATGAGCACGGTATATGCTTCTATTTATTTCTATCTTCTTCAATTTCTTTCTTTAATGTCTTATAATTTTCCAAGTACAAGTCTTTTACCACTTTGGTTAAATATATTCCTAGTTTTCTGTTTTTCATTTTTTGTTTTTTGTTTTTTTGTTTTTTTTGATGCAGTTGTAAGTGGGATTGTTTTTCTTAATTTTTCTTTCTAACAATTCGTTATTGGTGTATAGATATGCAATTAATTTCTGAATATTAATTTTGTATTCTGCTACTTTACTGAATTCATTTATCAGTTATAACAGTTTTTTGGTAGAATTTTTACAGTTCTCTCTATAGTATCATGTCATTTGCAAATAAGGACATTTTTATTTCTTCCTTTCTAATTTGATTGTTTTTCATTTCTTCACTTTATCTGATTGTTGTGGCTAGGACTTCCAATGCTATGTTGAATAGAAGTGGTGAAAGTGGACATCCTTATCTTATTCCTGATCATACGGAAAATGCTTTTAGCTTTTCCCCATTGAGTGTGGTGTTAGCTGTGGGTTTGTCATAAATGGACTTTATAATGTTGAGTTATGTTCCTTCTATTCCCACCTTGCTGAGAGTTTTGATCATTAATGAATGCTGGATTTTGTCGAATGCTTCTTCTGCATCTATTGATATGATCATATAATTTTTATCCTTCATTTTGATTCTGTGGTGTATCATGTTAATTAATTTGCAGATATCGTACCAACCTTGAATCCCAGGAATAAATCTCACTTATCATGGTGTATGATCTTTTGAATGTATTACTGAATTTGGTTTCCTAATATTTTGTTAAGGGTTTTTGCATTTATATTCATCAGGAATATCGCCCTATAATTTTTATTTTGTAATGTCTTTGCCTGGCTTTGGAATCAAGATAATGGTGGCCTCATAAAATGAGGTAGGGAGATTTCTAGCCTCTTGAATTTTTTGGAATACTCTGAGAAAGATAAGTGTTAATTGTGCTTTGAATGTTTGGTAAAATTCACCTGCGAAGCCATCTGGTCCAGAACTATTTTTGTGGGGTTTGGTTTTCTGTTTTTTTTTTTTTTTGATTACTGATTTGATTTTGTTAGTAGTAATTCGTTCAAATTTTCTGTTTCTCCTTTATTCAGTCTTGGAAGATTGTATGCTTCTAAGAATTTATGCAATTCTTAAAGATTAGCAAATTTCTTGGCATATTGCTCGTAGTATTTTCTTATAATCCTTTGTCTTTCTGTGGTATCTATCGTCACTTCTTTTATTTCTGATTTTATTTGTCTGTCTGTCTGTCTGTCTGTCTCTCTCTCTGAGTCTGTTTAGTTTTATCGATTTCACTTATCTTTGCAAAGAACCAGCTCTTGATTTCATTGATCTCTGCATTATTTTGTTTAGCTTCTATTTATTTCATTTATACTCTGATTTTTCTTATTTTCTTCACTCTACTCACTTTAGGCTTTGTTTATTGTTCTTTTTCTAGTTTCTTTATGTATAACCTTAGATTGTTTATTTGAGATTTTTCTTGTTTCTTGAGGTAGGCCTGTATTGCTATGAATTTCTGTCTTAGAACCACTCTCATTGTGTTCCATAGATTTTGGGTCATTCATTGTGTTTTCATTTTCAGTAGTCTCAAGGTGTCTTTTAATTTCTTCATTGATCTCACTTTTAACCCATTCACTGTTTAGTAGCATATTATTTAGCCTCCACATATTTGTGTGTTTTCTCAGTTTTCTTCTATGAATTGATTTCTAATTTCATACCAATGTGGTCAGAGAAGATGTTTGGTATGATTTAAATCTTATTAAATTTATTGAGAATTGTTTTGTGGCTTAACATGTGGTCTATCTTGGAAAATATTCTGTGTTTGCTTGAAAATAATGTATATTCTCAGAATTTGGGGTGAAATGCTCTAAAAATATCAATTAAATTTATATGATCTAATATAATTTAAGTCTGCTATTTCCTTGTTGATTTTCTTTCTGGAAGATATATCCCTTGAGGTGCTAAAATGACCTACTATGAATGTACTACTGTGATTTTCCATGTTCAGTGCATAAATGTTTACAAGAGTTATATTTTCTTGTTGAATTGATCTCTTTATCATTATGTAATGTCCCTCTTTGTCTCTTATTATAGCCTTTCGTTTAAAGTCTATTTTGTCTGATATAAGTATTGCTACCCCAGCTATTTTTTGGTTCTGTGAAATACTTTTTTCCATTCCTTTACTTTCAATCTGTGCATATCTTTTGATCTGAAGTATCTCTTGTAGACAGCAGATGTATGAGTCTTGTTTTCTTATACATTCAGCTACCTTTTGTCTTTTGATTGAAACATTTAATTTATTTACATTTAAAGTCATTATTGATAGGTATGTAGTTATTGCCATTTTATTATTTATATTTATGTTTTCTTCTTCTTAAAGAAGTCCATTTAACATTTCTTATAATGCTGTATTACTGGTGATGAATTCCTTTACTTTTCCTTGACTACGAAATTTTAAACGATAGCCTTGCTGTGTAGACTAGTCTTGGTTGTGATTCCTTTATTTTCATCACTTGGAATATTCCTTCTGTCCTGCAAATTTTCTGTTGAGAAATCAGCTGACAGTCTGATGGGAGTGCTCTTGTAAGTAACTAATTGCTTTTCTCTTGTTGCTTTTAAGATTATCTCTTTGTCTTTAACCTTTGACATTTTAATAATAATGTGTCTTGATGTGGGCCTCTTTGGGTTCATCTTGTTTGGGACTCTTTGTGCTTCTTGGACTTGTATGTCTATTTCTTTTGCCAGGTTAGGGAAGTTTTCAGTCTTTATTTTTTCAAATATATTCTCAATCCCTTGTTCTATCTTTTCCTTTTGGTACACCTATGATGTCAATGTTGTTATTCTCAATGTTGTCCCAGAGATCTCTTAAGCTATCTTCATTTTTATTAATTCTTTTATTTAATTTTTGCTCTTCCAGTTGGGTGTTTTCTTCTACCTTGTCTTCTAAATTGCTTATTCGACATTTTACTTCATCTAATCTGCTGTTGATTCTTTCTGGTGATTTCTCCATTTCAGTTATCATGTTCTTCATTTCTGACCAGTTCTTTTTAATGATTTCTATGTCTTTTTTATGCTTGCTATCTTTTTGTTGAAGTTCTCACTAAGTTCTTTAAGCATCCTTATAACCATTGATTTGAACTCTATATCTGGTAGATTGCTTGACTCCATTTCATTTAGTTTATTTTATGGAGTTTTCTCCTGTTGTTTCATTTGTGTCATGTTTCTTTGTCTCTCCATTTTGACTACCTCTCTCTGTTTGTTTCAAAGTATTAGGTAGATCTGCTACATCTCCTAGTCTTGGTATGGTGGTCTTATATATTAGATGTCTTGTGGGGTCCATTGGCGCAGTCTCCCTAATCACCTGAGCCAGATGCTTTAGGAGTGTCCCTTGTGTGGGTTTTCTATGCCCTCCTGTTGTAGTTAAGCCTTGTTTGCTGTTGGCACATCAGTGAGTTGGATTGATCCTCAGGCTGACTGGCTGTGAGGATTGTTCATGACCACAGCATATGATCCACTGTGTGGGAGTTGACCCCATAGAGCAGAATTAGCCCCAGTGGGCTCATGTGCCTGTTGAGATCACCTTTTGTTGTGCCATTTGTGGGGCTTATTGGGTGATATTCTGCTGTGGTTTGAAACAGACCACAGAGTATGCTCATTCTGGAGACTCTTAGAAGGGTATCCTATGCAGGCCAAGTTCAGCTGCTACCTGTTACTGGTCCAGGGCTATCTGGTAGGAGCTACAAAGCAATCCACAAAAATTACTGCTGGTGCTGGACCTGGAGATGCATGAAAGAGGCCATGCTGCAAATCTAGGTCAGCTGTCACCAGTACTGGGTTTGGGGCAGCTCAGAAACAGTCTCAGGGAACCCCAAAGCCTGCTATAGCCTGCCAGCTGCCTATAAGGCTCAGCCACTGAAAGAGCCTCAGGTGGTATAAGTGGTATGGGAGATGGATGGGGAAGGATCTCAGGATTCACTAGCATGTGCAAGTGGTGTTTAAAGGGTTAATGCAGGTTCAAATTTGACACCAGTTCTGAGCCTGGGACCACTCTGCAAAAAGTTCTGAATACACCAAGGACAATTGCCACCTTACTAGAGCTTATGCACCCCTGAAAGTTGTCCAAGATAGACTGTGACACAGGCCAACAGTGGCTGCTTGCAGACTGCCAAATCATTTTCTGGCTTTGGGCAATTTGTGTGGGGCAGGGTTGCAGAGAGTCAACAGCATGAGTTTAATGGTGTTCAATGAGTTAATGCTGATTTGGATTTGGCACTAGTATTGAGCCTGGGGCTGCTCTACAAAAGTCTCAGAGCTCACCAAGGGTAACCGCTGCCCTCCTGGGGTTCGTAGACCCCCAAGAGTTGTTCAAGAACTGACACATGGACTAACGGCTGCCTGCCAACTGCAAAAAGAAGCCTCTGGTTGTTTGCAAGTTGGATGAGGCAGTGTCCCAGGGAGTTACCAGGGTGCAGTGAGCTGAGCTCACCAGGCCAGTGAGAATTCAGATTTGGCCATGTGGGGGGATGGCTCAAGGCAAGAAAGATGGCATTTGTCCACTAGCTAGCATAGATCATTCAGTTATTAGGGTAATGGCTTTAGCTTTGAAAACACAATGATGACATCTCTTAGAACTTGTATGAAACATATTTACATTTGACCTTTAAATAATAATGAGGGTTGCTGACCCCCCACACTGTCAATAATCTGCATATAACTTTTGACTCACCTAAAACTCAATTATTAACAGCCTACTGTTGACCAGAAGCCTTAAATGCATCAGAAAGTGGTATCAAATCATAAAATGGTATCAATTCACACACACACACACACACACGCACACAATTTACTGTAGTCTTACAATAAAATGAGCTAGAGAAAATAAAATGTTATTAAAAAATTATTTCATAATGAGAAAATAAATTTACAGTATTTATTGAATAAAATATGCATGTAGGTAGACCTGCACAGTTCAAGCTCATGTTGTTCAAGGAATAACTGTAATTTATTTTGTGTATTGTCCTTCACCTCTTCCTCTGTCACATCCCAAATATAAACTTCTTGAGGTCAGGGATTTTTTCTTTTTTACTTTTAACGGCTTTATTGTACTGTAGTTTACATGTCATGTAATTCACCAAGGTAATCCAGGGTGATTTTAAATGGCTTTTCATAAGTTTATACATTTGTAAGTCACCTGAGAGACAAGCCCTTAAAACCTCTGGCTTGGAAAACCAACGGGGCTTATGTCCGTAAGACCCAAAGTGCTGTAGCAAACTGAGAAATGGCTCCTAAAGGGCTCCCATACTAACTAACTTGTTCCAGGCCCAGCTCAAAAGCAGCCATTTTTTTAAAAAGCCCAGGCTTTATGTAAAATAGATTCATTTGCTAATCTTAAAGTGTCAACTAAAGGGGCAGAGCCCGGCTGAAATGCTCTCTGGGGACAGATGCTGGCAGAAACTATTTTTGCACTCTCCCTCTGTCATGGTACAGTGTGCCAGCATCTCCCAGAGAGGAGATTTTATACCCATCTGATGCCATTATATTTATGTTAGGTGCCCTGATTTTTGCAGCCATTACCCAGGGGATGCCCCTTGATTATATGGCTCTGGATACCAGGGTGACTTTCGTTTCTGGGTCCCATGGAACAGCGACAATTAGAGAGACAGTTATTGTCTGAATACAACCTCCAGGGTACTATACAGATAGCAGACTGAAACACATTCCCAGTCTTTCTGTTAAAGAGACCTATTTGCTTGTCCTAGAGCTTTGCCCTGAGGGGCAGGCTTTAGGTTTGGCAGATTTCTAGAGTCCCACAAAGAAGCTCTCAGGAATCATAGGCGCCTAGACACCAGGTTTGTGCTATCTCTACAGCTGGCTGATGTTTTCCAGAGGAATTTATATATGTATCTGGAGCCCCAATCTTTCAACTCTTACCCAGGGGACACTTCCATATAACCTGACTCTGGTGGCAGGTAGGACATGACATATGCTTGCAGTCTCACAGATACATATATACATATAATAGCCTGGGGGTTTGGCTTTCAATCAGCTTGAATCTAGGTGCTGACTGAGATAGTTCCCTTTGAGACAGTAACAGGGCTTGATACTTCTGTAACTACTGGGAAGTATTAAAAACATAATTGGATACTCAGATAATCACAAATATTTGCAAGACAACCAAGAGGTAGAACATTGTTAAAAGATAAGTTTCATCTCCTGCACAAAACTACTCCTTCAAAACTGGGTGAGATAGATGTTTCATCCCATATATAGAAAACAACACAGAGTCAAGCAAAATAAAGAAACAAAATAATATGTTCCAAACAAAAGTACAAGTGAAAACCTCGTTGTGGGATGGGGGGAACCCTTAATGAAATAGAGATAGGTAATATACCTGATAAAGAATTCAAAGTAATAGTCATAAAGATGCTCACCAAACTTGGGAGAAGAATGAGTGAACACAGTGAGAACATCAACAAAAAAGTATAAAATATAAGAAAGCAGCAAATACAAGTCATAGAGCTGAAGAATATAGAAATTGAACTAAAAAAAATACATCATAGTGTTTCAACAGCTGATTAGATGAAGCAGAAGAAAGGATCAGTAAACTTGAATACAGGGTTGTGGAACTCAACCAATCAGAGAAGCAAAAAAAGAACAAAATAATGAAAAAGCTGAAAATAGCTCAAGGGACTTATGGCATAACATCAAACGTACTATATTTATATTATAGGGATCACAGAAAGACAAGTGAGGTAGAAAGGAACAGAAAATTTAAAGAAATAATGGTAGAAAACCCCCTAACCTGGGGAAAGAAACAGAAACCCAAATACAGGAAGCCTACAGACTTCCAAATAAGGTAAACCCAAAGTACCACACCAAGACACGTTATAACTAAAATACCAGAAGTTAAAAACAAGAAGATAATCTTAAAAGCAACAAGAGAAAAACAACTTGTTATGCAAAAGAGAATTCTCAGAAGAAAATCAGGAGATATTATAGCAAAAAGTTTGTAGGCCAAAAGGCAGTGGCATGGTATATTGAGTGCTGAAAGAAAATAAATTCTAACCAAGAATATTCTATCAGGTAAAGTTATTTAGAACTGAAGGAGAAAGTTTTCCAGAAAAACAAAAGCTGAAGGAGTTCATCACCATTAAACCAGCCTTACGAGAAATTTTAAAGGGACAACTTTAAGCTAAAAAGAAAGGGTATTAATTAGTAACAAGAAAACATATGAAAGTATAAATCTCACTGATAAAGGTAGATATATAGTAAAGGTAGTGGATTAGTCACTTACAAAGCTAGTATGAAACTTAAGATAAATTTGTAATAATAACTATAACTACAAAAATTAATTATGGAATACACGGCATAAAAAGATGTAAAATGTGACATCACAAACATAAAATGTGGGGGATAATAAAATGTAGAACTTTAGAATTCATTCAAACATAAGTTGTTCTTGATTTAAAATACAATGTTATAAATATTAAGTTATATGTAAGTCTCATCATAACCACAAAGCAAAAACCTATAGTAAATACACAAAAGAGAAAGAGAAAGGAATCTGAGCATACCACTAAAGAAAATTATCAAACCACGAAGGAAGAGTGCAACAGAAGAACAGAACAGAGAATTACAGAACTAGAAAACAATTTAAAATATGGCAATAAGTGTAAAACTATCAATAATTACTTTAAATGCAAATGTACTAAATTTTCCAATCAAAAGACTGAGTGGCTGAATGAATTTTTAAAAGACTTATTTATATGTTGCCTACAAGAGACTCACTTCAGATGTAAGAAAATACACAGACTGAAAGTACAGGAATTGAAAGAGATTCCATGCAAATGGAAAGCAAAATAAAACTAGGGTAGCTATACTGATAGCAGAGAAACAGACCTTAAAACAAAGACTCTAATGAGAGACAAAAATGGGCATTAAATAAAGGGGTCGATCTGATAAGAGTATATAAAATTTGTAAATATTTATGCACCCAACATAGGAGTATCAAAAATATAAAGCAAATAGTAACAGACTGAAAAGGAGAAATTGACAACAATACAACAATAGTAGGGGATTTTTTTTTTTAATTATTAGTTTCAGATATATAGTATATTGGTTAGACATTTATATAGTGTATGAGGTGATTCCCCTGATTACCCTATCCTCTATGTGGCTTTAGACATAGCCATTACTATATTATTGACTATATTCCCTATATTAATGCCACACTCACATCAATAGATTGATCTTCTAGACAGAAAACCAGTAAGGAACATCAGTTTTAAACAACATGTTAGAGAAGATGGACTTAACTAATACATATAGAACTTTCCATCCAAAAGAAGAATGCACTCTTCTCAAGTGCACAGTGAACATTCTCTAGGATAGATGGTATCTAGGCCACAAAACTAATATTAATAAATTTAAGAAGATTAAAATCATAACAGGCATCTTTTCCAACTATAATCACATGACACTATAAATCAATTTTGAGAAGAAAACTGGAGAATTCACACATATGATGAGATTAAACAACATGTTACTGAGCAACAGATGGATCCAACAAAAAAATCAGGAGGAAATTTTAAAAAATACCTTGAGACAAATAAAAATGGAAATACAGCATACCAAAATTTATGATATGAAGCAAAAGTAGTTATAAGAAGGAAGTTCATAGTGATAAACACCTACCTCAAAAAAAAAAAGACAAAATAAGAAATTTCTCAAAAAAAGATGTAAATCTAACTTTACACCTCAAGGAACTAGAAATAGAAAAATTAAAGCCCAAAGTGAGTAAAAGGAAGGAAATAACAAGTATCAGAGTGGAAATAAATGAATAGAGAATAAGGAACGATAGAAAAGATCAATGAAATTAAAAGCTGGTTCTTTGAAAAAATAAAACAGAATTGACAAACTGTTAGACTCACGAATAAGAAAAAGAGAGATCAAATAATTAAAATCAGAAATGAAAGAGGAGACATTACAACTGATACCAAAGGAATACAAAGGATCATAAGAGATGTAGCAGAGATTATCTCTTTCACATATTGATGATGAACATTTAGCTGTTTCCAGTTTGGGGCTATTAAAAATAAAGCTGCTATGAACATTCACATACAAGTTTTTCTATGGACATATGGTTTGTTGACTTCTAGACCTTAAGAAAGTGATAGAGAAAATATTAGTAATGAAAATTGAACCCAAAAGGGAGTCATGTCTAAAGCCATTACCTGTGAAAAACACACTGAGAAACTCACAAAGTTCTTTTTATTCTGATAGTCTTTAACCTACTCTACTGTCCCATTTAGATACAAATGCGAGATGGTCATCTCTACTAGCAGGATGGATTTTAAGTAACATGTAAATGACTTTGAAAATGTCTACAGGCAAAACAATACAGCAGCAAACATGCAAATTGTAGATAGGAGTTTTTACATGCACATAACTCAGATTTTAGAAATGCCTGGATAGATTCTAGTTCAGGTTATTTGCCCAATCAATACACAGATCCCTCTCACGCCTTTTGGTAGAGTAGGTACCCACTCCTAGGCACACATTGAGGCTCACTATCTGGCACAAGAGCTGATCATTTTGGGACACTCCTCAGAGTATTGTGTATGATGGTTGGACAGTTTTCCTGCTTTGGTTGTTGACAAAAGGCTTCAGGATATTTATTCAGCATTTGTAGAAACTAGGCTGCTGAAATATCTCTCTCTTGCATTTATTTAACAAGAACCTGTCTGATGGGAGAGTAAAAACATTCCCTGGAGAAATTGCAATAATAGTCAGTACTCATGTGCAGTGCCAAGGATAGGGCAGATATTGTCATTTTTAATAGACCACCTTGAGGAGGCCTCTTGTTGCACATTGCTGTAATTGTCTTTCTACGGTAAAATCAAACCAGGCCTGAACACTAACATTCTAGGAATCACTGAAAGGTATTTTATCGATATATTCTTTCAACATAGCCCAAAGGAATGACAACCAGAATTTATATGTATAAATGTATATACTGGTAGTTTTAGCAAATGTGATTCCTTGTAATAATGTTTTTCAGTCTCTGGATTTTCTGTCATGTAGTCTGACATTCTTTAATGCCTTCAATTTCATGGAAATGATGAGCAGGAATGCATAGAAAAGACCCTGTTATTACATATATGAGAAATCAGTTTACAGAAATTTAGGTAATCTGCTCAGGACCAAATAGTCTGTCTGTTTGTTTGTTTGTTTGTTTGTTTGTTTGTTTGTTTCATGATAGGTCTAAAACTAGGATCCAAGTCTCCTCTTAGTCCAGTGCACTCTCCACTATACAAGGCTGCCTTTCAGTTTTACACAAGCTTATATCACAGAGCACATGTTCAAAGCAACAATGAATAACCTCGTTTCAGATTTGTATTAAATATATAAACCAGACTGTTGACATCAAAGGTTTTGACAATAATTAAATAATCCCCAAAGCCCACAACATGTCATTTTTCTGAGATATAAATTTTTACTATAATATGATCAATATTTGACAACAAATCACTTATTATGGTTAAGTTCAGCCTATCACCAGCATCCACACGTCTGTGAGGTTTTCCACTTTGCATTTTTTTTTGAGTTAAGATAATTCTTTTTTTTTTTTCCACTTTGTATTTTGTAGACCCTAACTTCCATTCAAATCGCTTCTGTGTGAAAATAGTCCTCAAAGAAAGCCACGTGCTGGTTATAGTGAGGAAACAGAATGTAATGATTCTTAGAACATGGAAGTTTTTAATCAATTTAAGAATGGAATTTTTAAAATGTCTGCAGCTCAGAGCAATTATGAGAACACGTCTACCATGTACTCTACAAGGGAAAGTTGTTTTTTTAGTGCTCCAATCAGGACAAAAAATGTGTGTTATACAGAAAATGATATGCTGTATTACAATTTATGAATTGGGGAATTCTTATGTCAGAAATGTCAAGATTGTGCTCTTACTGATTTTTCTTTTACTGATCTACTTTGCAAGAAGAAAATAAAATCAATGCCAGCAAAATAATTGCTTATATGTTTGATAATAAATTACAGTTAAGAAGAGTTTTTAGCTGTAATCATGAAGATGAATAATCAAAAAGTGCTTAGGTCTTGCCTACAATTATTTAAGTACTGTGGGGAACACAAATAATATAGAAAATATGGTTAGACTGAGTTTTCATTGCATGTAAATTTTATAGATGTTTTTCTAATTAAAAGATTTGCCTTTCATTTGTATTATCCATTTTTTTTCAGACTAGACAATCATCAGAATAAACAATTTTCCTCTTGCAACCTTAATAATAGTAGATAGTCTAGCATATGTTTTCTCACCAATAAAAAATTAACTTACACTTTTGATTAATGTTCGCTTCAAAAGCAATTCCAAGTAAGCAGTAATAAATACTCTCAACAAAGAAAAATAAAAGGAGATGCTTTCTATTAATTCTTTTATACTAGTTCCTAGGAGGGAGGCAGTAAAAATAAGCAATTACTTTCTCATTTTTGGTAAATCTTGAATTTTAAAATTTCCCAGGAGCCCTTTTAACATTTAAGTTTTTTCTTATGTACAGTGATAAGATGATTGGAAGATGAGTCGAAAATGGGTCACCTCTGAGTTTTCTTCTGTATTTTAAATGGTTCTTTTCTGTCCCCCAGTGATAACCAGGAGCTATTTACTCATTTCTTTTTCTTTGTAATTCTCAGGAAAGCCTCTGAACATCCCTTGCAAAGCATTCTTTGGATTCAGTGGAGAATCTGGACCAATGATCTACTGGATGAAAGGGGAGAAATTTATTGAAGAACTGGCAGGCCACATTAGAGAAGGTGAAATAAGGTACAGATCTTGAATTGCTTATTTTTATTTGCTGTCTTTGCAGTAAAGCAATGGTACATCCTAGAAGAGCTTTTGCCAGGAATTTTAATTGCAACTCCAAATAATTCCATTTTGTAAAAGCTGATCTGGTGGAGAGAGTGAGGTTGGCTACCTTAAGAAATGAAAATGTGTAATCCTCCAATATAAGTAGGTTTTCTCAGGTTCTAAGTATATGCATGGAATGTAATGACACCCTCAAAGCTGTCCAAGCAAATATCTTTGAGTCCCCAAAGTTTAGGTCACTGTTACACCATCCAGTCATAGCAAAGATTCAAACTTTGTAGGTGACTCTTCAGACCACTGGGCAAATGCTCATGTACTCTCTAGGAACAGACAACATTCCTATGTCATAGGTGTAAAGTTACAGTGGCAGTACTCACCAAAATAACAGTTGACTTTTGTTGAATGCTGTTTATTTTTTCTAATACTCACTGTTCATACTGAAAATGAATGATCTTTCAGGTTAGCATTTCCTTGGACCTCTTTTCATTCTCTCGTTATACAAATACCTCCCTATACAGAGGTATATAGACATCTATTTTATTGGTTTTCTAATCCTATTAAGTATGATGTCATTTGTACAAATAAGAGATAGGTAATTTTTCCTATCTCATTCAGTCTGTGGAGTTGCCCTTTGATATAAAAGATGGTGACATGTAATGTACATTCCTCATCCCAATAAGAATTGGGACTCTTCCTCTTCTATTCTCATTAAGAGTCATGTAGTGGAAATCAATCCAATATTTCAGTGCAACTAATGTCAAAATTATTTATTATGATTAAATGTAATTTATAATAACTACAATGGCAGTTTCTCTTCATGTGTCCACCCAATAACTCTACTCTAGGAGTTCATAACATTGAGAGTTCATGAACCTCTAAAAGCCTATACAAAATATTGACTACGTGAGCATGTTTCTAGAAAAAAAGTTACATGAAATGGTGCCTGACATCTTTAGTCATTAGGGAAATGGAAATCAAAACCCTGTGATAACACTTCATACTCACCAGGATGGCTATCATCAATGAGTCAGATTATAACAAGTGTTGGCAAGGATGTAGAGAAATTGAAACCCTCATACACTACCGGTGGGAGAGCAAAATGGTGCAGCCAGTTTGGATAAAAGTCTGGCAGTTGCTCAAACAGTTAAACATAGAGTTATTAGGAATTCTCCTCCTAGATATATTACACAGTTAAATCAAAACATACAACCGCACAAAAACTTGTACACAGATGTTCAAAGAAGCATTATTTAAAATAGATAAAAGATGGAAATAACCTAAATGTCCATCAGCTGAGGAATGGATAAATAAAATGTGGCATATTTATACAATGGAATATTATTCAGCCATAAAAGAATAAATAAAGTACTGATACAAACTACAACATGAATGAACCTTGAAAATATTCTCAGTTAAAGAAGCCAGTAACAAAAGATAACATATTCTGTGATGACATTCATATGAAATGTCCAGAATAGGCAAATCTATAAAAACAGAAAGTATATTAGTGGTTTCTTAGGGCTTGAAAAATGGGAGACAGCAGTAGATACCTAAAATGGTGTGTGTGTGTGTGTGTGTGTGTGTGTGTGTGTGTGTGTGTGTGTTTGGTGTGGTGGATACAATATAGCATAAGATGCACTACTTAAAAGTGCACAATTCAGTGATATTTAGTACATTCACAATGTTGTGCAATCACCACTACTATCTAGTTCCAGGAAATTTTCATCACCCCAGAAGGAAACGCTATACCCATTCAGCAGTCTGGGGCTTCTTTTTGCAGTGATGAAAATGTTACAAAATCAACTGTGGTGATGGTTGCATATATTTGTGAATATAGTAAAATCAGATAATTATACATTTTCAATGGATGCATTGTATGGTATGTAAATTATATCTCAATAAAGGTGTTTAAAAAAACTTCTGATTGATTGCTTGGCACAGAACAGATGTTCAAAAAAAATAATCAATATACTCTTTACAAATAGTTCTTAACTATTAATTCCCATTTAAACTTTAAGTTTCTTAATTCATAGCAATTTATCAGCCAATTTTATGTTAGGGTTTATGAAATCAATGCAACTGAATTTCTTTTAAATTATTTTAGAAGATACATGTTTATAATTATTCTCAATGTATCTTCTTGTAAAAGACTTTAAGGTTCATTTTCATTTTTCAAAGATAGAAACTGGTACCCAAAAGGCAAGTGGTAGATACAATGGTACATAGCAGCAAAATTTCTACTGCAAAAAAGTTCAGAGCTGTTTCATGATCAAGGATAGTAGCTATATGAGCCTAAGAAAATTATCTCCCTTTTCCTGTAAATGGCTGACAATTTGTCAAAATAAACAGCTTTATTGAGATATAATTGACATACAATAAACAGCACACAATTTAAAGTGTGCAATCTGTAAGGATTGATTGATTTATGTATACACCTATGAAACCATCACCATAATCAAGTTAATGAATATATCAATCACCCACAAGTTTCCTCATGCTTCTTTATAATCTCACCCTCCTGCCCCTTTCACAACACCACTGATATTACTGTCACTATAAATCAATTTGTATTTTATAAAGGTTTATGTAAATGGAATTATGTAAATGGAATTTTGTATTTTATAAAGGTTTATGTAAATGGAATTATGTAAGATATACTCTTTTGTCTGCATTGTTTCAATTAACACAATTA
>NW_011889200.1:1435344-1509222 GCF_000151845.1 Pteropus vampyrus | reverse complement strand
TTTACTACTAAGTAGTATTCTATTATATGAATAGAGACAACTTGGTTATTCATTCATTGGATTGATTCCATCCAATCAGAACTGTACAATTTGGACACCTCATTTACATAAAAAGAACCTAATTGGGAACCTGGGCAGAAACTTTCACTATGAAAGACAGCCTCCTCTTTGTCTTGAGGGGACACAATTTAAGTTGCTACCTGGATCTGTGTCTCCTGGGCTGCAGCAACTTTTTCTCAAATAAGTGCTTATTATTTTTTATTAAAGTCTAAAATTAAATTTAGTTTACACACATAAGTTGCTATGAACATTTATGTATGCATCTTTGTATATGTTTCCTTTTTTCTGTGGTAACAAGCTAGACATGGAGAGGCTGAATTATATAACAGGTATACATTTAACTTTTTTAGTTCTTTTTTTAATACAAATTTTATTGTTTAGAATAATTTCAGATTTACTGAAAAACTGTGAAGACAGTGTCTTAGTTGGCTCGGACTGCTATAACAAAAATTCGATAATCTAAGTGGCTTAAACAACACATATTTATTTCTCATGTTCTAGATATTGGGAAGTCTAAGATCAAAGCACCAGCAGATTCAGTGTCTGATAAGGGCCCACATCTTTGTTCATAGATGGCTGTCTTCTCACTGTGCCCTCACATGTCCTCACATTGCAGAAAAGGCAGAGCTCTTTGGAATCTCTTTTACAAGGGCACTAATTCCATTCATTATGCTCCACTCTCATGACCTAATCACCCAAAGCCCCACTCTCTAATGCCATCACATTAGGAGTTAGAATTTCAACATACGTATTGGAGGAGGGACAAACATTCAGTTCATAGCAGATAGTATAGAGTGTCCTACATACCCCATACCCAACGTTCCATTTTGTTAATATCTAAAGTTGCTATAGTACAATTGTTACAATTAATGAAACAAAATTGATATATTATTACTAACTAAAATCCATACTTTATTCAGATTCCTTTAGTTTTTACCCATCGTCCTTTTTCTTCTCCGAGATTATTTAACTTCCTAAGTATCTGACAAACTGTGTTCCAAAGTGGTATACCATTTAGAAAACAAAAGTTAGGCAGTGCTGCTACTCTGTAGCAGAAATTGATTAACATGTGACAAAACATATGTATGTGAAACAGTTCACTCTAGTTCAAGCTACTATATTAAGAGCCAAATGAGTCAACCAGATAGTAAGTGCTACAAAATGTCATTGTTTATTTGATTTTGTTGCATCTTCTTTCTTTGCCCTACCAATAAAAGAAGATATGTACCTATATTTAATTAAGGAAGATACATACCTATATTTGCAGAGGAGGAAAGTAACCTGAAATTTGCCTTGAAAAATTCACAAAACCCAACTAGTTAATTATAGACACCTTCAGAGAAGTGCAAACTAAGAGGCAAGAATTCCCGGCAAAGATAAAACACACAGTTGGGCATTTTGTAATATTAATTGTGTGTTCTGTGGTAAATTTGGTAGCTCATGTGAGTGAGAGAATTTCTTCAGGCTATGGCCATTTATGCTAACACAGAAGTAATTACTAGATTTTGTCTTCTAGCCTCAAAAGTCAATGTTCTTGAAATTACATGATTTTTACACAGCTTTACAGATTGGAACAAGTCCAGTAGTCTTACTGGAAAAAAATGCTAATCATACCATTAGTTCAACCAAGAGAAGATCTGCAGTCTTTCATAGCCCACACATTTTCTTCAAATAGAACAGTTCTGATGGCAGAATGCTGAAGATGTTATGAGGAGGATTTCTCTCAAAAACATTTCTGGAAACAAAATTTCCTTCTGGATGCATGGCTCTTCCTCGGGGTATTGAATTTGCTTCATATTTTAATTGAATCATAACTCTTGTTTTGTTTACCCATGTCAGAAGTGCACTGCCCAGTAGATCTAAGAAGTAGGGATATAAATAGTTCTCAATCAGTTGGCTTTTGGAGAAGCTGCCACAGAGGCATTAGATCTGGCAGAAGGACTGGCCACACTGCCTAGGTTCTCTGTTTTCTGGGCAGCAGCTTGATCCTAGAAGTATGTGTCACAACTTTTTCACTCTTGATATTGCCCCAGAGGAAGAGTTCTTTGAAAAAAATCTACATAGAGAAAGAGCTTGAATATTTACCAAAAGCTTGATAAAATGATGTCACTTGGACTACAGCAAGTACAACCTCTGTATTCAGCAGTTCACCTGAAGCTTGGCTGACATATTTGATCAAATCCTGACTAGGGTTTGGGAATACTCATTTGTTTGCTCTCTGCATTGCTTTAACCACCTTGGCTCCTTGCCATCTCCCAACTTGCATTTTATTGCCAAAGCCCTCAGGCTCTACTCTTGGCAAATTCTCCTTTATTTCCTTTTAGGCAGAATTGTAGCTCTCTTAAGTCTCTGATGTTGTTAAGAGACTGAGCCCTAAGGAAATCTGAACCCAAATGTAGTACCTAATCACAGCTGCTAGCCCATCTCATACAATTTCATCACAGTGTTTCCTCTGACCCTAGAAGATGTCATCTGTAGGGATGTTAAGGGAATTTTGTGTGTACAGTAGCCTAAGCTATGATTGTGCAAGTTTGGTTATTTTTATCTATAATTTTAAAGTCATTACAGCAAACTGCTCTTTATAAGGTCTACCTTGTCTATTCAGAGAAGTCAAACAATTATTTGGAAGAGACCCAGCAGAAACCATCATTAGGGGAGAACTTCCTAATTTCTGACCCTCCGTTAAAACTTAATGGCAACATCTTGCAAAATGGGATAAAAGAGTTCATGAAAGTGATAGCCTTTGATTATAAGCATTCTAGAAAAGCCAACCCAGTCACACACCTTTACAGAACTTTCTCTTAATTAATCTTACCAGAAGCTTGAGAATTAAAAATACATAATTTGCTAGTGAGTATTCCACAGTGCTGATAAAGAATGCTAGAGAAATTGAACCAGTTCTATTAAACAAGAAATAGTAATCTTTAAGCTTGCCTGCAGGGTTATGAACTTCATCTGATTGTGGAAGGAAACTGCATAAATTTCAATGCAATTGCTTTGCCCCAATGGAGAGTAACTTTCAGATTATAAATCTCACTTTTCAAATCTCCTTATCAATATATAATGTTTTTTTTCTTAAACAATATCATAAAACAACTTACCAAGTATTTTATAATTCTTGACCTGAAAAACATATTAAATTTATCTTAAGATTTTTCAGACAAACTTCTTAAAATGCAAATAATTTCATTTATTTTCAATTCCTGAAAAGCCACAAGTTGAATATGGGCTTTGTTTTTTGTTTTGGCTTCTTAATTCCTGTTTCCATCACTTTGTGCCCTTCTGTTTCCATCCCTTTAACTTGACACCCTCTCCTTGAATGAATGAAATGCTCTTAACAAAGAAGGGAATATGATATAGATATGAAAATTTTTATTTTTGAAATAAGATGAGTCAATCTTAAAGAACCCAAATAACTTTTTAATAACTCCTCAATTAAAAAAAAATATTTGAAGCTATGAATATGTAGTTTGTTCCCAAAGCATAGAGGAAACAACTGAAGTTCCAGGTAGCCTGAAGCAAAATGATAGGCTCTGTTTTGGCAACTTCCCACCACACATTTTTTAGTTCTTTAAAGCACCCACCTGCTTTGACCTTCCCCAAATTGAGCGCGCATGTGCGCGCGCGCGCGCGCGCGCGCGCACACACACACACACACACACACACACACACACACGTGTCTTCTTTTCCCCACTCTCAAATCCTCCTACTGGAAAAAGAAAAACTGATCAATCATTTTGCCTTTGATTTAAATAAGTTTCAAGCCTTATCATACTTATTTGTGAATGTGGATTTGTAGGTCATAAGAAGGCTTCATTGAAAAGTAAACTTTATAAGCAGAATAGTTTTATCTAGGGACAGTGTTAATTGCCATGTATCTGAAGGACAATTTTTGGAGAAGTGGTGACTCTACTACTCACAGTTCCACTTCCACATTGGGTCTTAACCTTGACCTACGCATAAACTATTTAAAACCTACCTAACATATATTTGTTATCTCTTTTCATTTATTGAAAAGACTCTAGATGACCAATCTCAAATGTGGTCCCTGATATAAGCTGCTCTAGACTGGAATTTATAGTAAGTAAATAATAATAATTTCTTTTCATGTTTTTATACTACACAGTAGATTGCAAAGATATTTGTGCATCCTAAATTACGTTGAGATTTTCATGATAGCCATCTGAGATAAATAGTATCAGATTATTTTACATATTTAAAAAAAACTGAGGTTTAGAGACAGAGAAAGAGCTGTCCTTGTGCAGTTAGTTCAGAGTTGCAGAAAAGCTAGATTAAATTCATCAAAATACAACTAGCAATGATCATCAATTTCTGAAAATGTTTTATTATACTCCATACATGGGAGGTAAAGAATCAAAATAAGCCTGGGACTGAAAAAATGGAAATTAGTTTGGACTGAGAATAAGTAGCCTTGCCTGGGAGAACAGACAGGTAAAACCAGCTATAAAGTTAGTAGAAAACACTGTTTCTCCCAAGATTATATAGCATTTGTAAAAAGCCCTAATGACCCTGCCTCCTTTGAGTGACTACTGCTTTCTTACTAGTGACACTGCATACCTACTTTGCTATTTTCATACATTGCTGAGAATTCTTAATTGCTGAGCCACCCTCTGCTCACAACAGTACCCAACCCATAGTCAATCCTCCTTCCAATCCCGCCTTAAAATTTCCAACCAATTTGGAATTTATCAAGGCTTACTAGACTTTCCTCAGAATTTTTCAGTGGAAAACCAAACAGTGCAAAAGATGCTTTCGTCCTTCAATCAAGGAACAATCCATAGTGTCTCTGGAGTGTCCCATCTTCAATACATTCAGGCAAGAAATCTGATTTTGTCAGACTACAGGTTTGATCCTGGTCTTTGACTATTAGGTTTTAATAGGCATAAGAAAAAAGCAAATGACACAGAAGAGAAGAGAAGAGAAGAGAAGAGAAGAGAAGAGAAGAGAAGAGAAGAGAAGAGAAGAGAAGAGAAGAGAAGAGAAAAAATGATTGTTTAAGAGTTTTTTAAAACATATATCTCCTGTTACTGATATTCTCAATCATCATTCCTAGACAATGATTACTCATACTCAGAATAATGACCCAGAGACTGTGCAAGATACCTAGACATCAAAGGAGGACCCAATTTATTTTAGAACCAATTAAAATGAATGGAAATTGGAATTAGACATTTTATTTTATGTGAGAGGTAACCAAATCTCTTTCCTTTATTTAATGCTGAATTTAATTTTTTCAGCTTTATTGAGCTGTGATTCACAAATAAAAGTTGCATATATTTATGGGAGACAACGTGATGTTTGGTATATATATGTCAAATCATTGTAAAATGATTACCACAATCACGCTAATTAACACGTCCATCACCACATGTAGTTACCATTTTTTGTGTGTGGATGTTGAGAACATTTGAGATTTACTCTCCTAGCAAATTTAAAGTATGAAGTATAATATCATTAACTATAGTTACCATGCTATATATTAGGTCTTCAGAACTTATTCATCTTATAACTGAAAGTTTGTACCCTTTGACCACCATCTCCCTATTTTTTCCACCTTCCAGTTCCTGGTAACCATCATTCTACTCTCTGTTACTATGAGTTTGGCTTTTCTTAGATCCTATATATAAGTGATATCATACAGTATTTTCCATTATCTAACTTATTTCACTTAGCACAATATTCTCCAGGGTCCCCTATGTTGTTGCAAATGACAAGATGTCCTTCTCTTGTAAGGCTGAATAATAAATATTCCATTGTATACATAAACTACATTTTCTTTATCCATTCATCTGGTCATTCATTTAAGTCATTTCTTGGCTATTATGAATAATGCTAAAATGAACATGAGAGTGCAAATATCTATTCAAAATCTTGATTTTATTTCCTTTAGATATATACCCAGAAGTGGGATTGCTGGATAATATGGTCATTTTATTTTTAATTTTTTGAGGAACCTCCACACTGTTTTCCACAGTAGCTGTACCAATTTACATTCCCACCTACAGTGTAGAGTAGTTCCTTTTCTCCACATCCTGGCCAACAATTCTTAACTTTTTGTTTGTTTGTTTCTGACAAGCCATTCTAACAGGTGTGAGATGATATCTCATGTGGTTTTTACTTTCATATCCCAGAGGATAGTGCAGTTGAGCACCTTTTCATATAGCTGTTGGCCATTTGTATGTCTTCTTTGAAGAAATGTCTATTCAGACCCCTTACTCATTTTTAAATTGGGTTACTTGTTTAGTTTAGTTTAGTATTTGTTTTGAGTGGTAAGAGTTCTGTATATATTTTGGATATTAACCTTGTATCAGATATATGGTTTGCAAATATTCTCTCCCATTCCGTAGGTTACCTTTTCACTCTATTTTTTAATTGATATATAATTAACATACATTATAATAGTTTCAGATGTATAACATAATGATTAATATTTCTATATATTGTGAAATGGTCATCGCAGTAGGTCTAGTTAACATCCCTCACCAAACATAGCTACAGATTTTTTTCTTGTGTGAGAACTTTTAAGATTTACTCTCTTAGAAGCTTTCAAATATGCAATACAGTATTATTAACTATAGTCACCATACTGTACATTGCATCCCCATGATTTATTGACTCCCTTTACCTATTTTGCCTATCTCTCACCCCCGCCTCTATCAAACACCAATTTATTCTCTGTATCTATGAGTTTGTTTTTTGTTTGCTTGTTTCTTTGTTTAGATTTTACATATAAGTGAGAGCATATGATATTTATCTTTCTCTGTTTGACTTTACAAATTTTTAAGTTTGATGCCATTTTACTTGTCTTTTTTCTTGCTTTTGTTGACTGTGCTTTTGGTATCATATGCAAACTATATATATATAATTGTCCGGACCAATGTCGAGAAGATTTTCTCTGTTTTCTTCTGGGCTAGAATTGAATATTTCCCTTCCCTCAGGTAGGCTAGGTTTGGTAAAACCCAAGTCTTTTAGGCTCTGGTAAAAGAGTTTTCCTTAAGGGCAGGCCTTTGTTAAGTAGAACAGAGTGTGCTGGGATCATTTCATGTTAGTTACTTTTCCTCTTCCCTTGCCAGAAGCATAAGAGAACCTTTCTCTGATATTCACCCCAAGGCACAGGGAGCAAAACCGAGAAAAGTGTGGGGCATCTTTAAGATTAGATCCCATGGAGCTTTTAACTCTCAAGTTAGTCTACACTGGGTCTGCATTGACTCATCGATTGCAATTTAAGTGTTTCTACTGGTACTGGCTACAGCTCCTAGGTTTTTGCTCCAGCACAGTGTGATTCTCAGTACTTCCTTCTGTATCAAGTTTTGGGAACAGGAGTTTGTTCCCTGTGACCTCAATTGTCTGATGGATCTAAGAAGAGTTGATTTTTCATTTTGTTCAGTTTTTTACTTGTTGTAAGGATGAGCGACAACTTCCAAACCTTTTCTAGTGTTACTCTTAATAATAAATAGGTCTTAACTAAATAAAACTTTTGAAGGTAGTGATTTGTCACCTGAATTTATTATGTTTTTAATTTGCTAGTGTTCACTTTCACATATAACTTGCCTTCAATGTTAATCCTTGGAATTAGGTATTTCTGAAGTCATTTGAAGCATATTCCAGATCCCCTCATTTGTATCCTCCACTCCAAAACCAGCCTCTTTAGTATCTCTCTTTCATACATGCTGTAAAACCTGCTTCTATCTTCCCTCCTAGAAAACTCTCCCTTTTTCATTTTGTTTAGGTAGAGTCTTGTCATATCTTTCCCAGCTAATTTAGCCAAAAATTCTCTCCTTTTTTTTTGAAATCTCATTGCAATCATGAGTATATCACTCTGCTTTACTTCATTTTGTCTATAATTATTTTCAACTCTGTAGATCCTGTCTCCTTGTTAAGTTTTAATGCTTACTGGGAGCAGGGATCTGGTCTTTTAATGTTTATGTTTCTCTTATACCAAATATCTAGCCCAGAACTAGGCACTTATGAGAGGATTGACAAAGAATCATTGATATATTGTTATATGTCAGTATTTGCTAGGAAATTGTAACTGCCCTTCAGAGCGATGTGTAGACATAAACAACAACTTGCTCTTTAACTCCAAAATTACAAGCCACCTCTAGATTTTCAAAAGCTGATAATTAAGACACCTCATACATATTAATAGACAGATGAAGGATCATTTTTGAAATCCAATCTCCAGATTCTTCTTGTAGTCCATGAAGAGCTGTTTTTGGAAACTGCATTAGAAGTTAAGAGGCAGGGGTTTGGTACAGGATCAGCTTTCTGCTTCATGCCTAGCAGAGGCTGTGGCTGCTCTACATATGAAGCTTTAAATCAGACTTAATATGTGGTACCTAAATCAGCTTCTGCACCATAGGAGGTTCTTCTATAACAGGTTTCCAGGACTTAAAAAATTAAGTGTAGTTGGGATTTACCCATAGCAGGGAAAAATGAGAGTACGATTCAACATAAACTATGAAGACAGTAAATTTCCATTTTTCCCCTTTATTAGATATATACTGGGAGAGGAAAAAGAGAGGAAAATAACTTTATCCAGGAAGAAATATTTAATAGAAACACTACTAGTAAAATGTGGTTAAGAAAATTCTTATACTTGTCTGGTTCAGTGATGACACATAAATATAAAGGGCAGAAGGAAACTTAAGATGTCAGTATCATCTACACTCAGATATATTATTGGGAGGGAACAGAAACAAGGTTAATTTTAAAAGCATATATATTTGGAATATAATCTCGGTTTCAGATTTCATACGAGAGATTCTCAGATTCTAGGAACTCTCTTCCACCAACCCAAGTTTAAGACCTTCTTTCTCTCAAAGGAGAGCCAGAAGAGATTAACCCAAGCCCATTTTAAGTATCAGTAAATGTAAATGCAAATATTTTTGGAGGAGCCAAACTGTAAACAATCTACCTTTAGATAATGAAATGTTGATATTTAATAACATTCCTTTGCCTGTGCTTAGTGATATTTATATTTTAAATCACTTTAACCCATTTTACCTTCACAAGAAAGTTAAGGTAAATATGGTACGTATTTTTACCAATTTAAAGAAGAGTTAAATTAAGGTGCCACTGAGTTAATGACTTTATAAGGATTCAGCTTGAGCTTGTAAGTGGGAAGTCTGTACTTAGGAAACAGTTTTTTCTGAGCACAGTTGTATTTTCCAACTTTATGCTAAATGCCAGTAAATCAGAGGGTTCTTCTCTGTATTCATAACTAGGTGTCAAAAAAATGAGAATTACTTCCATGCCCCACTTTTACATTTTGCGAATACGTCTATTTAAGAACCTCATCCAATAACTTAAAGGTAGGATTGCCATTATTGATTAAAACTCGTTATTGCTCTCTTTTTAGTCAAAAGCAGGACAAAACAGAAAAGTCAGTAGGGTACGCACTTTCACTTAGGCAGATGGTTATCGTTGAGTGTATAATTCACCAAAGAAATGGGACCCACACTCCTCAGGAAGTATTTCTGGAAACTCAACTCCTCTGTGAAGAACACCTGTTCCTGGTTATTCAAGGCCTTTGAAACTTCACTTGAGAAAGCAAAAAGCAAGACTATGAGAAAATGTAACATAGGGCAGGGTTTATCCTATGACAGAGGGAAGGAGAAAAGCAAACGTGGAGCAGTGTCTGAAGAAAGGAGGACCATGGTGGGGGGCTAGCACCACTGAGAAGATAGGGCACAGGGAACACACCTGCATTGGACAAAAGGCAGGAGAAAAGTAGAGAAGAGGGTTCTCACTGATATTTGGGCCACTAACACCCTCAATTTGCTTATCATAAAGCAACTATTTTCAAGGCTCCTTTCTTTACCCTTTCAAAACCTGCTGTCAAATCTCTAACCTCTAACACAAATCCAACATTCCTACAGATTTTTTTCTTCAAAAACCCAATTAATTTTTATTTGATTTTAGTGCAGAAATTCAAATTGTTTTCATAAGCTAGGCTTAAAATGTGGAGCCCAATGTTGCTTCTTTTTTCACACAAATTATCTTGGCTTCATTTATCAAAGCCTAGTGGCATGATAACATTTCTTTTTGCTGAGTGAATTTCTCAATTCTTTCCTTTCACATCGGATCTTCACATCAAGAGCCATCTTTTGTTTTTCTTGCTGAAGGTTCTGCACATAACCCAGTCAGGACTTTCCATACCCATTGGAGACCAGTGCAAGCTTTGCAAGGATCTGCAATCTTTGCATGGCTGTTCTCTCCCCAAATCAGACCAGTTCAGCCAAGAATACTGTCTTTATTTCAGGCTCCTCAAAGAGCATCTTGGAGAAAAAGAAGTTGAGTTGGCACTCATCTTTGATTCAGTGGTGGAGGCTGACCTGGCAAATTATACCTGCCATGTGGAAAACCGAAATGGACGGAAACATGCCAGCGTTCTTCTGCGTAAAAAGGGTATTTGTTTTTATAACTACGAGTATGGTTTGTTTAGCTACCAAGTAACTATTGAAGTTAGATATGTTTCCTGGTCTTATGTTATCACTTAGTGTAAACTTTTATTAAACATTGTCTTTTTAAGGAAAAAATATCTCTCTTGCAGTGGATATTAGTTTAAAATGCCTATGATCTTTTATAACATTATGAAGTGGTAAATGAAATATTATGTGTTAAATCCAGTAAGATAAAATGTGCTTTGGTTGTAACTGTTATGTAATATTTGATAGGTCATGATTTTCTCTACATTTCACCTTCACCTTATATTGCTTAAATGAAATACTAGGGATTTTATTATTGCATGAGAAATAAAGTCACTTTTTTTTATTCTCTGACTAAAATATAAAGAAAAATAATGAATAGGATCATATCATATTCTTATAATTATTATAATAAAAATTATAAGCAATACTTCATGGTATCACCTGGTATTAACAGGCCTTTAGCAGGTGTATATATTTTTAAATAAGTTGGCACTCATGGAGATCTATCTCAAGAGTAGATTTCAGGTGGGGTGGAAATTGTATTAATGGGCAAAGAAATTGTAAACTTACAGATAAAGGAGATAAACTCAGATATAGGGACAACAACTCTAGCAGCTGGAGCAGTTTCTGAGACTGGCTCTTACTCTGCCACAACTCTTGATTACTATAAAAGGCTGAATACTTTCTGCATGTGTGCATCTGAAAAAGGTTTTGCAAATGTAACAGGACAAATTTTCTCAATCAGTGTTTTTGTTGTCTAGGCTATAGAGCAATAGAACAGTTTCAAGCAGCGAGGTTACTAGTTGTACTTCCTAGCCAGGATGGAATTTTTATTTTACAACCAGCTCTAATACTCAACTTTGACCAGTAGCTCTAGTAAAAGCAAGGAAATGTCATTCTGAGAATAGTGCTTTTATCTCTCTAACATCATTTCTTACTCTGTTGGACTTGATTCTATCTTAAAATAATGGCGGGTTTAAATATAAAATAGTCTAATATGGAAAGTGAAGTCAGCAGACTCTGGTTCACAAGATCCTAGTTCAGCCACTGACTCAGCTCACTGGTTCATTGGGACTAACTTGTCTGATCAGACATTCTGAAACTCAGTTTCCTCATCTGTAAAATAGGGGTAATAATATCTAACTTGTAGAGTCACTTTGAGATTAAAATGGCAATGATATGTTGTGAAATATACCATGTTCAAATAGGATTTGTTATTTTACAGAACTTGGATAATTTCTCCTGTGCACTAGGCAACCACTTAGTCCATCTATATGAAGGGCAGACATTGATCATGTCCAGACACCTTGCAGCAAGGGTCACTTTGTTCCTGTCCATCTCTGTATCCACGGCAACTTGGGCAGTATCTGGCCACTAATAGGTAATTAGAATCCATTGTGCTAGATACTGGGGAATTGAGTGCTGAATAAGATATAGATCCCCAAGACTGTGTGAGGCTTACAGTCTTCAGGGCAGTGAGTATGCAAAAAAGATAAAAATTAAACAAAAAATTCACCAAAGATACATAAGGTTACAATTAAAAACCTGCTTTGAAGAAAAATAATAAGACTCCTATCATTCAGGCAGTAGAGATAGAAATAGTTAAATTTAAGGTTCAAAATAAATCTATTTCTCTTTAATGAGTAAAGCTACCAGTAGCGGCCCTTAAAATTTCTAATAATCTGACACTAGAAACTAAGGCATACTGTAAAACTGCCACCTCTCATGGCTTCTACAAGGAAATTATCAAAATCATGAATATCTGAGGATATATTAATTCTCATCTTCCTGATCTCTAAATATTAATGTTCCCCAGGGTTCAGGCCCCCTCTTCTCACTCACTTTATAGATGACTTCATTTCATGTCAAGGTTTGCTTGACATTTATTTATTAATTGACAACTCCAAAATTTATATCTCTAGCCCACCTAAACTCCAGAATTGTATACCTAACTGCCTATTCAACAACTATACAAAAACTCCACTAATAGACATATCAAATTTCACTTGTTCCAAATAGGATTCCTAATCTCTTCTCCCTATAAACCTGATACTCCAATTTCCTTCTCCATCCTATCACCATCTTTCCAACTGCTTAGTCCAAAATTCTTGAAGTCATCCTTGACATTTTTCTCTACTCACCAGACTCCTACCTCTTTCCCCATCTTCACTGCTGCCACCCTAGCTTGAGCCACCAGCATCAACTGCCTGGTTCACTGTAATAGCCTTCTAACTAGTCTCCCTGCTTCCCCTTTGTGTCCTTACAGTCTATTATCAGAGTAGCCCAGATGATCCTTTCATATATAAGTCAGATCATGTATTCTTCTGATCAGAACCCTCCAATTACAGAACGCTCATTGAATGAAACCCTCACTTAGAATGAAATCCCAAATCATTGCCATGGTCTAGAAGGCTTGACATAATCTATTATCATTTCTGGTTTCATTTTCTACCATAATCTGCCTCGAACATCACACACACTAGCTTCCCTTCAATTTTTCATACTCACTAAGCACAGTCCTAGCTCATGGTCTTTTCACTTGTTATTTCCTCTGCCTGGAATACTATTTTCCAAGATGTCCCTATGACTCATTTCCACCTTTTATATAAGTATCTACTAAAATATTGCCTACTTTTTAGGCTTTCCTGGACACTCCTATGTAAAATAATATTACCCTTCACTTTCTTTTAAAAAAAAATAACATTACTGGGTAAAATTGACAAATAAAATTGTAAAGAAAATTTATATCCTTTTGCCAACCTCTCCCTATTTCCTTACCCACTGCCCAGCACCTGAAAACGACTTTTCTACTTTCTGTTTACATGCCTTAAACTTTTTTTGGTTTAGATTCCACATATAAATGCTATAATTCAGTATAGTCTTTATCTCATTCTCTTTGGCTTATTTCACTTAGCACAATGCCTTTCAGGTTCCTCAATATTATAGCAAATAACAGAATGTCCTTCTTTTTTCAGGCTCAAATATATATTTCATACTTTTTTGATCCACTCATTTATTGATGAACTACTCATCACATTTTCTTTTCCCTCCGACTTGGGTCTATTTCTGTTTTTGGTGGTCATTACTATTTGATATCACATTACATGTTTGTTTGCTTCTTGTTTTTTCTCCTGTACTGGAATGTAAACTCCATGAGAACAGGGACTTTTCCTGCCTCATTTGTTGCTGTATTCCTAGTGCATAGAACATAGTAAGTGCCCAAAATATTTGTTGGGTGAAAATGCTCCTCCTAGAAGACTCGCACAATTGGGTGTTGGATGGATAACAGGGACTAATAGAGATGATCTGTGATTTTATCTTAATTACTATTTCTCCTGGGTATCTAAATGCATTTCTTTTTTCAAAGATATTCACTTTACGTATTGGGGGTTGAAAACTCACTGACCTCAGTGGCCAGGCAGATATTGAGTTTTTTAAATAAGAGGGATGGATATTAGAAATAACAAAAAAAAAAAAAACAAGCTATAGAAAATATGCCTTACTTTATAAAGGAAGTCACTACTCTTTTCTAGAAGATTAATGCTATACTTCTCAGAATGTGAAACCAGGGATATGAGGACTTCGAAGTTTTCAAGAGAAGTTGAAAGACTGGATATGAAATCATTTGACTCCCACAATGTAAAAATCCAGGAACAGATGGCTTCACTAATGAATTCTACCAAACCTTCAAAGATGATTTTATACCTATTCTTCTCGAACTCTTCCAAAAAATTGAAGAAGAGATAATACTTTCTAAATCATTTTATGAAGCCAACATTACCCTGATACCAAAACTCGGTAAAGCTGACACACACATAAAAAAAAAAACTACAGACAAATATCTTTGATGAATACTGATGTAAAAATCTAAAACAAAATACTAGCAAATAGAATACAACAATACTTTAAAAAGATTACACATCACAATCGAGTGGGGTTTATTCCAGGGGCACAAGGATGGTTCAACATATACAAATTGATTAATACAATACACCACATAAACAAAATAAAGGATAAAAATCATACGATCATATCAATAGATGCAGAAAAAGCATTTGACAACACACAGCATCCATTTATGATTAAATCTCTTAATAAAATGGGTATGGAAAGAAAGCACCTCAACATAATAAAGGCCATATAAGATAAGCCCTCAACCGATATGATATTTAACAGTGACAAACTAACAGCCTTCTCTCTAAGACCAGGAACAAGACAAAGTTATTTGCTCTTACGACTCTTATTCAATATAGTGTTAGAAGTCCTAGCTAGAGCAATAGGGCAAGAGAGAGAAATAAAAAGCATCTAAATTGGGAATGAGAAAGTCAAATTATCACTTTTTGCAGATGACATAATTTTCTATAGAAAACCCTAAAGATTACACCAAAAGAACTATTAGAAACAATAAAAAATCTAATAAATTTGCTAGATACAAAATCAATGTATAAAAATTCATAATGTTTCTGTATGCTAAAAATAAAATTCCAGAAAAATAAATAAAAGAAAACAATTCCTTTTGTAATTGAAACAAAAACGATAAAATACCTAGGAATAAACTTAAAGAAGCATTAACATGCTTCTTTAAATAAGAAAACTATATGACATTACACTGAAAACTATATGACATTATTAAAAGAAATCGAAGAAGACATAAGGAAATGGAAAGATATTTTGTGTTCATGGATCAGAAGAATGAACATAGTTAAAATGGCCTTATATCCAAAGCATTATACAGATTTAATACAACACTCCCATCAAACCCAATGTTATCTTTTAAAGAAATAGAACAAAAAGTTATCAGATTGGTATGGAATCACAAAAGACCCTGAATATCTGAAGCAATCCTTTAAAAAAAAAAAAAGACCTGAACTAACACACTGCCTGACCTCAAATTATACTACTAAGTGACAATAATCAAAACAGTATGTTACTGGCAGAAAAACAGACACAAAGATCATTGTACAAAATTGAGATCCCAGAAATAAGCCCACTATATATGGGCAAATAATTTTCAACAAAAGAGGCACAAATATACAGTGGAGAAAAGAAACCCTCTTCAATAAATTATGCTGGGAGAATTGGAAAGCCACATAAAAAAGAATGAAACTAGACTGCTGTCACCAAATTTAACTCAAAATGGATCAAAAACCTGAATATAAGACATGAAACAATAAATTGCATAGAAGGAAACATAGACTCATGGACATTGGATTTAGAGAGGATTTTATTAATTTAACCTGAAAGGCAAGGGAAATAAAAGCAAAAATAAATGAATGGGACTATGTCAAACTAAAAAGCTTCTGCACAAAAAAAGAAACCATCAACAAGACAAAGAGGCTACCAACTGAATGGGAGAAGATATTTGCAAATAACGCCTCTGATAAGTGACTAATATCCAAAATATATAAAGAACTCATACAACTCAAAAACAAACAAACAAAAACAATCCAATTAAAAAATGAGCAGAGGACCTGAATGGACAATTGTCTCACAAAGTCATACCAATGGCAAACAGACATATGAAAAGATGCTCAATTTCACTAGCTCTTAGGGAAATGCAAATCAAAACCACAATGAGATACCATCTCACACCTGTTAGAATGGCTGTCGTCCACAGGAATAGTAATAACGAGTGTTGGAGAGGGTGTGGGGGAAAAGGAGCCCTCATACACTGCTGCTGGAGATGCAAATTGGTACAACTACTGTGGAAAACAGTATGGAGTTTCCTCAAAAAATAAAGAATGGAGTTACCACATGACCCAGCAATCCCTCTTCTGGGTATCTACCCCCAAAATTTGAAAACATTTATCTGGAAAGATATATGCACCCCAATGTTCATTGCAATATTATTCACAGTGGCCGAGACATGGAAACAACTGAAATGCCTTCCAATAGATGATTGGCTAAAGAAGCTGTGGTACATATATACAATGGAATATTACTCGGCCATAACAAGAGATGCAATACTGCCATTTGCAGCAACATGGATGGGCCTTGAGATAAATATGTAAAGTGAAATAAGTCAGACAGAAAAAGTTGAGAAACATATGATTTCATTCATATATGAAATACAAGATGGAAAGCAACAGACAAACAAGAAAAACAAAGAGATTCATGGACAGGGACAATAGTTTAGTGGTTACCAGAGGAAAAAGGAGGAATAGTGGAGGTAGATAAGTATAAAAGGGGTCAAATATATGGTGACAGAATGAAATTAAACTTAGGGTTGTGAACATATAAGGCAATATATATATATATATTGCATTGTGTATATATATATATATGATGTATAATATATAATACATCACATATATATGATGTATATATATGTGTATATATATATGCATATATATGTATATATAATACATATGATGTGTATATATATGTATATATATAATACATCATATATATGATATATTATTGAATTATACACTTGAAACTTTAAATTACGTTTATTGGGGTAACATTGATTAATACAATTATATGATTTTCAGGTGTACATTATAATTTGACATCAGTATATTCTATTGTGTGTTTACCACCTAAAGTCCAGTTTTCTTCAGCTACCCTATATTTGATACCCTTTACCCACTTCATCCTCTCCATACTCCCCTATATTTGATACCCTTTACCCCGACTACCTCCCCGCTCCTCCACTACCCCCTAACCTCTGGTAACCACTATTTTGTAGTCCATGTCCAGAGTTTCTGTTTGTTTGTCCTGTTCATTTGTTGCTTTTAGGTTTATAACCACATATAAGTGATATCATGTGATTTTCAACTTTTTCTGTCTGGCTTATTTCGCTTAACATGATTGCCTCGAGGTCCATCCATATTGTCACAAATTGCAGTATTTCATCTCTTCTTAGGGCTGAGTAATATTCCATTGCATATATGTACCACAGCATCTTTAGCACATCATCTATTGAAAGGCATTTCAGTTGTTCCAATGTCCTGGCCACTGTGAATAATGCTGCTATAAACATCAGTGTGCAAATATATTTTTGGATATGGGTTTTCAAGTCTTTGGAGTAAATACCCAGTAGAGGGATTGCTGGATCATATGGTAGGTCAATTCTTAGTTTTTTGAGGAACCTCCATACTGTTTTCCATAGTGCCTATACCCATTTGCAGTCCATACCAGTAGTGTATGAGGGTTCCTATTACTCCACATCCTCTCCAGCATTTGTTATTACTTGTCCTGTTGATTATGGCCATTCTTACAGGTGTGAGATTGTATCTCATTGCGGTTTTGATTAGCATTTCCCTAATAGTTAGAGATGTTGAGCATCTATTCATATATTTGTTGGCCATTTGTATGTCCTCTAGGGAGAAGTATCTGTTCAGGTCCTCTGTCCATTTTTTGATTGGACCATTTGTTTTGTTGTTGTTCTTATTAACTTGTATATGTTTTGGATATTAGGCCCTTATCGGAGGCGTTGCTTGCAAATATATTTTCCTATTCAGATGGTTATCTGTTTACCTTGCTGACAATTTCTTTTGTTGAGCAGAAGCTTTGTAGTTTGATGTAGTCCATTCATTTATTTTAGCTTTAACTTCCCTTGCTTTTGAGATAAAATTCATAAAATCCTCTTTAAGTCCAAGGTCCATGAGTTTAATTCCTCTATTTTCTTCTATGCATTTTGTTGTTTCATGTCTTATATTCAGGTCCTTAATCCATTTTGAGTTAATTTCAATGTGTTGTGATAGACAACAGTCTACTTTAACTTTTTTTTTTATTTTTTGCAGGTGGCTTTCCGGTTCTCTCAGCATCATTTATCGAAGAGGCTTTCCTTTCTCTACTGCATGTTTTTGGCTTTATTGTCAAAAATTATTTGTCCATATAAAAATGGGTTTACTTCTGGACTCTTGATTCTGCTCCACTGTTTTGTGTGTCTGTTTTGCTGTCAATACCATGCCATTTTGATTACTGTCGGTTTGTAGTATAATTTGAAGTCGGGCAGAGTGATGCTTCCAGCTTCGTTCTTTTTTTCCCAGGATGGCTTTGGCAATTCAGAGTTTTTTGTGCTTCTATACAAATCTGATTTTTTTTGTCCTATTTCTTTAAAAAATGACGATGGGATTTTGATGGGCATTGCTTTAATCTGTTTAATGCTTTAGGTAATAAGGTCATTTTAACTATGTTGATTCTTCCAATCTAAGAACATGGAATATCTTTCCATTTCTTTGTCTCTTCTTTGATTTCTTTTAATAGGGTCTTGTAGTTTTCATTATTAGGTCCTTCACATGTTTCGTTAGATTTATTCCTAGGTATTTTATTCTTTTTGTTGCAATTGCAAAAGGAATTATTTTTTCCATTTTTTTTCAGGCACTTCGTTATTAGAGTATAAGAATGCTGTAGATTTTTGAATGTTTATTTTTTATCCAGAAAGTTTACTGTATTTGCTTATTGTTGCTGGTAGTATTCTTGTAGAGACTTTAGGGTTTTCTATATAGAGAATCATGTCATCCACAAATAGTGACAGTTTGACTTCTTCATTTCCTATTTGGTTGCCTTTTATATCTTTCTCCTTTCTCATTGAACTTGCTAGGACTTCCAATATTAAATTGATTAACAGTGGTGATAGTAGAAAGTCTTGCCTTGTTCCTGATCTTAGAGGGAAGGTTTTTAGTTTTTCACCATCCAGTATAATGTTGGTTGAGGGTTTGTCATAGATGGCCTTTATTGTGTTAAGGTATTTTCCTTCTCTACCGATTTTGTTAAGTGTTTTGATCATAAATGGGTGCTGTATCTTGTAGAAGACTTTTTCTACAGCTATTGATATGATCATATGATTCTTATTTTTTAATTTATTTATGTGGTGTATCACATTAATTGATTTGTGTATGTTAAACCACACTTATGCCCCTGGGATGAAGCCCACTTGATTGTGGTATATAATCTTTTTAATATGTTCCTGTATTCAGTTCGCTAGTATCTTATTTAGGATTTTTGCATCTATGTTCATGAGAGATATTGGTTTGTAGTTTTCTTTTTTGTGTTATCTTTGCAAGGTTTTGGTATCAGTGTAATTTTGGCCTCCAAAAATGAGTTCAGAAGTGTTGCCTGCTCTTCTTTATTGGAAGAGTTTGAGGAGAATAGATATTAAATCTTCTTTGAATGTTTGGTAGAATTTACTGCTGAAGCTCTGTGGTCCTGGACTTTTACGTTTTTGGTAGGTTTTTGATGATTGTTTCAATTTCCATACTGCTGATCGGTCTATTTAGATTTTCCAGTTCTTCTTGATTCACTCTAGGAAGGCTGCATTTTTCTAAGTACTGGTCCATTTCTTCTAGGCTATTAAAATTGGTGTTACATGCTTTTTCATAGTATTCTTGCATGATCCTTTGTATTTCTGGTATATCAGTCATAATTTCCCCTCTGTCATTCCTGTTTTTGTTTATTTGTGTCCCTTCTCTTTTTTCTTGAGTGAGTCTAGCCAAGGATTTGTCAATTTTTTTAAACTTCTCATAGAACCAGCTCTTTGTTGCATTTACTTTTTCTATTGTTTTTGTTTTGTTTTGTTTTGTTTTAAATTTCCATTATTTCTACTCTAATTCTGATTATTTCTTTCCTTCTGCTGACTTTAAGATTCATTTGTTCTTTCTTTTCTAGCTTTTTAAGATGAAGTGTTAAGTTGTTTATTTGGGCTCATTCTTGTTTTTGGAGATAGGCTGGTAATGATATGAACTTTCCTCTTATGACTGCTTTTACCGTGTCCCAAAAGTTTTGATTTGTTGTACTATCATTATCATTCGTTTCTATGTATCTCTTGGTCTCTCTTTTTATTTCTTCTCTGACCCAGTTATTCTTCAGTAGCTTGTTGTTTAATCTCCATGTATTTGTAGTTTTTCCTGATTTCATTTTGCAGTTGATCTCTAGTTTCAAAGCATTATGATCAGAGAATATGGTTGCTATAATTTCAACCCTCTTATATTTGTTGAAGCTATCTCCGTATTTCAGTATGTGCACTAGAGAAGAATGTATAAGCAGCTGTTTTGGGATGAAAGGCTCTGTATATGTCAATTACGTCCAGCTGGTCTAATGTGTAATTTAAGGATGTTATTTCCTTATTGATTTTCTGTTTGGATGATCTGTCCATATCCAACAGTAGGGTATTTAGTTCCCCTACTGCGATAGTGTTTTGGTCTGTTTCTCTCTTTAGTTCTGTTAGTAATTGCTTTACATATTTCGGGGCTCCATGATTGGAAGCATAGATATTAATAAGTGTTATATCCTCTTGGTACATGATTCCCTTTATCATTGTGAAGTGTTCCTCAGTATCTTTCTTTCCTTTTTTATTTTGAAGTTTATTTCATCTGATGCTTGTACCACTACTCCCACTTTTCTCTGAATGCCATTTGCTTGAAATATCATTTTCCACTCTTTCACTTTGAGTCTATATTTGTCTTTGGAGCTGTGACGTGTCTCCTAGAGGCAGCATATGGTTGGGTTTTGTTTTTGATCCATTCTGCAACTGTGTGCCTTTTTATTGGTGAGTTCAGTCCATTTACATTTAAGGTGATTATTGAAATATGAGGTCTTCTTATAGCCATTTTATCTTTTGCTTTATGGTATCTTGGCGTTTCCATTGTTTCCTTGTCCTTGTGTTTCTGCTTTCTTTATTTTGGTTGGCTTTTGTGAGTTTTCCCTCTGGTTCTTCTTATTTTACGTTATATACTTCAATTCTGAATCTTCAGTGTGTGGTTACCATTATGAATATGTAAAATATATATATATATACACACTCATCCATTTTCTTCTGCATGTGCCTTATCTCCATTTCTCTTTGCGAATTTGGATCTTTGAATCCTCTCCTCTTCAGTCATTATGGTCGAAATTTCTCCTTACGTATGTTGATCGTTCATTACTAACTTGCTATAACAATTCTCTTCTTTTATTTAAGCATATAATGTCCTGTTCTTAGTAAGGGTTGCACTCCTCTGCTTCTATTTGCCTGATAGTCACTTTATTCCTTATTATGTTTTATTTTTTGTTTTTTGTTTCTGTCATCTTTCTTTTTTTTTAGGTGAGCTGTCACCTTTCAGTATTTCCTGTAGTGCAGGCTTTGTAGTTGAGAATTCCGTCAATTTTTTACATCTGGAACGGTCTTTATTTCTCCTTTATATCTAAAGGAGAGCTTTGCTGTATACATTATTCTTGGCTGGTAGTTCCTTTCACTTAATAGTTTAAATATTTGATTCCATTTCTTTCTGGCTTGTAAGGTCTGTGCTGAGAAGTCCAATGATAATCTAATGGGTTTTGTTTTATAAGTTACCATTTTCTGCTCCCTGGGTGCCCTGAGAATTCTCTTCATTTTTGATTTTTTTTATAATTTTTATACAATGTGTCTTGGTGAAGGCCTTTTTAGGTTGAGATAATTGCATGTTCTGTGACTTCTTGAATTCCAAGTTCCAGCTCATTCCTTAGATTTGGGAAATTCTCCTCAACTATTTGAAAATGCTTTCTAGTCCCTGCTACTTTTTCTAGCCTTTGACAATCCCATTATTCTTATGTTTCCTCTCCTAATGGTATCAGCTAGTTCTTGTATTTCTCTTTCGTTATTTTTCATTATTCAGTTTCTCTCTTCTTCCTTCTGATTTATTTCTAGATTCCTGTCTTTGAGATCACTAATCCTTTCCTCCATTTGGTAGACTCTATTTCCCAAGCTTGCTATTTCATTTTTCAGCTCTTTCATCCAGAAGTTCTATTTGGTTCTTTTTGAGGGTTTCAATCTTTTTACCCTACTCATCTAGTTGTTTTTTCAATTCCTGAAATTGTTGGTATGACTCATTTCGGAGCTCACTGAGTTTTTTTAGAAGTACCATCCTGAATTCTCTGTCATTTAAGTTGCATATTTCTATGTCTGTAAGCTTATTTTCTGGAGATTTTTCTCTTTCTTTCTGTGATGCCTTGTCATCTTGGTTGTTCATGGTGTTTAATGGACTATTACTTTGCCTGGGCATTAATGGAAGTGTTTTCTCCAGAAAGAAGATTTATTATATAAAGGTCTCTCCTTAGCCTGCTGCAAAGAAGGCGCTTTTCTTTTGGTTTCCAGTAGGTGACGTCTAAGTCTCTTGGATCCATGCTTTGTATAGAGCCTTAATAATGCCTTTATATAATGCCTTTATTTTTGTGTAGATATTTAATCATGCTCACTACCCTCAGGTTCAGTCCCTGTCAGTGTTAGCAACAGTTTCAGTAGCATTTGGTCAGATTCCCCTCGAGCTCCACAGCATTTGGTCTCAGAGACATGGGAGGAGGGGCTTTCTGGGTTGGAGGTTCGGGACTACAGCTCAGCCTATGTTTTGCAACCGCAGCCCGTATAAATCAACTGTTTTTTGTTTTGTTTTGTTTTGTTTTTCTGCCGTCCATTCCTCTGCTTTCTGCCCTGATGACTGGGCCCTGCTACTGACTGTGTAGAACTCACAAACTCTCTCAAGCAGTGCTGTTCAGGGACCTCGCCACACCTTCTCCCCTCCTACTCCCCTTACAGGAGGAGCTCTGGTGGCTGTGAGATGCATCTTCTTTATTTCTCCCAGTCCACCACCCAACACCCAGGGTGCTGACCTGTGATAGTTTTTATGTGCAGATCTCATGCTCAGGCGTGCTGGTGTGCAGTTTGTTTTTTTTGTTGTTGTTATTGGTTTTTAGATGTTCATCTTATTGTTGTTTCAAGGGGAGAGATCTGGAGATGTCTCTCACTCTGCCATGTTTCCTTCACAATCCAAAATCTATATAATTTTATTATACAATGTCACCCCAATAAATTTTGTAAAAAATAAATATTACAAAAAATCATTTGATTTTTAAATATTAATATCCACTTTTTTTGGAAACATCATGTACACCTAAAAAAATTTTATTTTACCCAACAGTATACTTGTTTGCACTCTCTGTTTTAGGTAGCAGTTAAGTTGTTTATTGCACTTTGCAGAAGGATGAAGTTTATCTTCTCTTACTCCATTTTCCTTAGGAGCTCTCAACAATATGGTGGATTTTCTGAAAAATGCAAGAAGCCCTATGTTTCTGCTCCAACATTTTTAATCAGAGAGAGCTCTGGCTTGTCTTCCAAAACTTCAGATATTTCCTTTGGAAATGAACATTTCAGGCTTTATCACATCATAGCCAAGCCTCAGTGGCTGCAGTGTTTTCACCTGGAATAAGAGTATGGCTTGTTTTATGGAACAATAAGTTTCTGATGAGCTATAAGTCAAATATGAAAAATGCCCTAAGTGATCATTATAGAGAAGCAGCATTTCATAATTCCTTTTATAAAATGAAAATGCCTTCTTTAAAATGAAATGTCATGTCTAATATATTCAATTAACAGGGTCAGGTTTTCTCTAAGCAAGATATCTCTTACCTATACATCTTCTACCTGCACCTACCACTTCCTCACTCTCTGATGAACTATCTGCCAATAACTACAACAAAAATTTCAGTAAGTTCATCCTATTTTTGTATGTGTGAACTATGACTCTGAAATTATGCTAAAGAAAGTCTGACAATTATTTTTCCCTGTGCATACTCTCTTTCCAACAAACTGAAGCATATCAATTAATCTTTCTCTCTCACTCTAGCTCTTGCTCTCTATTTCCAGTGCTACTGCCCCACCCTAAATCCCCAAGCTGTATAGTAAACTCTCAAGTAGGATTTCCTAACCTGCTTTACGACTTATGAGCAAGCTCGAAATGTTTGTAGCCTTTCCTCTCCCCAGTCCCATGGCTTCAGCTGCTATTTGTCCCATTCTATAATGTGTGTTCTTTGTATTCAAAGTGTAAAAATAGCTAGATTCAAAATAAGAAGGTTAAAAAGAATTATACTTGTATTTTGAGTGCCTAGAAAGAGTTACAATCCCATAAATGGTTGCCGTTCTGACTATAGCTATTCTTGTGAAGTGTATACAAGACACAGTCCAAATAAAATGACTTTCACCTTCTCAGTCAGGAAATGACCCTAGAAGTATAGATCCTGCTGAGACGGAAAGGGATAGTTGAAGACAAAAGACAAAAGAAAAGCCAGGTGTCATCTGGGTGATGGCAATTCTGACCTCTGATTATAGGATACATGTTTTCTATTTAATGTGACTGCTGGGGCTGAATTGAAGAATATTGGTTGAATCTCAAGAACTAGGTCCACAATTTTCAACATAAACATCCATCATTAGGTAATAGCTTTTGAAGACAATTTTTTTTTATATAAAATGGACCCCAAAACCACAAAGGTACTTTTCACACCATGATTTTCTTCCATAAATTTACTGCTGAAAAAGGTGTATGCTACTTGAGAATACAAATTGTTACTGCTGCTGAAGTTTTCTATCTACCTAATAGCAACTTTACTCTGTAAATAACATAGAAATTGCTGAAAAACTCCCACTCAGTGATGTTGAAAACAGTTGAAAGCTGTTCTGACCAGAGAGAGACACAGAGAGAGACAGAGACATAGAGACACACAGAGAATGTCCAAAAAATTTACAACATAAAATATACATTTTATAGCAGGAAAACATGAATCAAGTTAATCAATGCCCTAAGATCAAAGAGAAATCAGTTTTTAGAGTACAAAAAAAATCATATTACTCTGTCAATTTAACACTAGTTGTTAAGAATGCATAACTGATATGAGATGGTGAGAAAATAAACAAAGATTGTGATATTGTAGCCCCACAGAGTTTTCATAAGCAAGCCTGCCTTACCACCCTTATAGAGACAGGCAGCATTTCCTGGGGATCCACTTTCTATATAGAGAGTAGGGCAAAACTAATGTGTAGTGAGTTTTTTTTTACCTGAAATTTTGTGGCTTAATTTTCAAAATGACCACCTCTTGCAGTAGGCAAGACAGAGATAGATTTCAATCCCTACTCATTATGTGTTCCTTCATAATGCTCCTTATTAACATATTTTGCCCTTCGTAACAGTTCCACTCACTTCCTTTTTGCACCCTTACCCCTCTCTCCTTACTCAGAAAGAGAGATGTGTATTTATGATTCTTACATTTTCACTTAGTGACTCTCTTGACTGGCCATGCTGTCTCTAGCCACCACCATCTCCTCTATCACTCCACTTCCTTTCCAAGACCAAATTGCTTTTCTCTCCATGAAACCTAAACTTTACTTCATATTCCAGACTTTAGGAAGCCCCTCCTTCCTCCCTGGTACAGCTGCAGGATCTTCAGTACCCTCTAATGAAGCATATGAGATCTCCTCAGTCCTTTCATTCTACCTGGTGAATTGTAGTTTAGCTTCTTTCCTTGAAATTGGAAGGGCTAAGGAGCCAAAGTTCACTGCAATCCATGTGTTCTTGAGAGGCATTACCAATAGTTCTATGGAGGAACAGGGGAGAAGGTTTTCCATTGTCATTTTTCAGGCTGGGGCTTTGTGATAAACTGTGGTGTGATAAAATACAGTCTTGGGGCTTCTGGTCAATATGGCAGAGTAGGTAAATACTGCTTGCCTTCTCTAACAACCACATAAAAATTACAACTAAACTACAGAACAATCATCATTGAGAGTCACCTGAAGTCTAGCTGAATAGAAGTCCTACAAACGGGGACATACAGAAGAGGCCACCTTGGGACTGATATGAGGGGTAGGGACATGAAATGGTCTGATCCCACGTGTGATGGTCTGATCCCATGTGTGACGGTTGAGAATCGGGTCGGATATCTTAGCTGCAGAGGGCCCCTGGAGGAGCAAGGAGTCCCAACCCCACACCGGGCTCTCCAGCCCAGGGTTCCAGTGCTGAGAAGAGAAATTCCAACAACTTCTGGCTATAAAAGCCAATGGATATTGTGGTTGAGTAAGACTGAAGGTGGCTGGAATTGCAGATATTCCACTTAAGGGGCTTGTGCGTGGACTTACTCGCTGACGGACTCATTCATTCTGAGCTCCAGAGCTGGGGCAGCAGCTTGAAAGGCACCAGTATCATATGGTTAGAACAGAATTGTCTGGTTTCAGAGCAAGGACTAGAGGGGCAGCTTTCTCACAGACAGAAGTGCTCACAGAATCTAATGTTTCTTTGTGGAGCCCACCTTGTTCCAGGCATGCAGACACAGATGGGCACCATATCTGAGTCTCCATCAATCTGGCTAACACTGGATGCCCTTCCCTGGTGATTTCCTGAGACCCTGCCCCACCCAAATTGTGGGGCCACCCAAGCCAATTCCAGTGGCTTTTCCATACAAATGGCTGTTTTGGCTCATGCTGTGAACTTTCATAAAATCTCTCAAAGGATTGTAAAACTCAAACAGGCAACATCTGGCGTCAGCATACCCTGTACCTCTTTCTGAGCAGCCCCAAGCCTGAAACTAGCAGCTGCTGGCCTAGATTCATGGCTGGGCCTCTTGAAGCCCTTTCAGCCCAGCACGGGTGGTGTTTATCTAAAGATTGCTTGGTGGCTCATGCTAGGTGGCCCAAGGCAGGAGACAAGCAGCAGCTAAACTTAGCCTGCACAAGATCCCCTCCGAAGAGTCCAAAAACCAATACATCTTGTGACTTGTTTCAGACCACACCAGAGCACCACCCAAAAAACTCTACAAATGACACACTCAAAGGGCAGACTGGGCTGACACCAGAGCCCTGCTAAAGTCAATCCTGCTTCGTATGGTAAGCCCCTCTATGGCCATTGCTCACAGCAAATCAGCCCTAGGGTCAAACCCCTCCACTGATGTGCAAACAGCAACTAAGGGTACAACAGAAGGGCATGCACGACCCATATAAGGGACACACTTGGAGCACCTGGCTCAAGTGACCAGGGAAGATTGCCACAGAAACCTATTACATAAGGCCACTTCACTAACACCGGGAAACATAGGATCGCTACCTAATACATAGAAACAAACACAGGGAAGGAGCCAAAATGAAGAGGCAAAGAAACATGTCCCAAATGAAAGAACAGAACAAAACTCCAGAAAAAGAACTCAACAAAATGGAGACAAGATATCTACCAGATGCAGAATTCAAAACACTTGTTATAAGGCTGCTCAATGATCTCAGTGAGAACTTCAACAAAAAAATAGGAAACATAAAAATGGATATATAAAGCATAAAGAAAAACCAGTCAGAAATGAAGAATACAATAACTAAAATAGAGAATACCTTAGAGGAAATCAACAGTAGATTAGATGAAGCAGAAACTCAAAACAGTGATTTGGAAGAGAAGGTGGCAGGAAACATCCAATCAGAACAGCAAAAAGAAAAAAGAGTCTGAAAAATGATGACATTTTAAGGGGCCTCTCGGAAAACACCAATCATACCAACATCCACATCAAAAGAAGAAGAGAGAGAACAAGGAATTGAAACCTATTTGAATAAAAAATGACAGAAAATTCCCTTACTCTGGTAAAGAAAATGGACATACAAGGCCCAGGAAGCTCAGGGAATCCCAAACAAGGTGAACCCAAAGAGGCCCATACGAAGACACATCATCATTAAAATGCCAAAAATTAAAGACAAAGAGAGTATCTTAAAAGCACCAAGAGAAAAGCAGTTAGTTACCTACAAGGGAACTCCCATAAGACTGTCAGCTAATTTCTCAACAGAAACTGTAGGCCAGAAAGGATTGGCACAGAATAGTCAAAGTGATGAAAAGCAAGGACCTACAACCAAGATTATTCTGTCCTGCAAAGCTATCATTTAGAATTGGTAGACATATAAAGAGCTTCGCAAACAAGGAAATGCTCAAGGAGTTCATCACCACTAAACGAGTATTACAGGAAATATTAAAGGGATTTCTAGAAGATAAAGGAGGAGGAGGAGAAGAAAAAAGACAAAAAAATATTACTATGGATAGGAGACCACCTAGCAATACCAGGTGCTGTAGGCTTTAAAAGAAAATATTATTAACGAATTGCCAATAACTTCATATCTATCAATAATTACTTTAAATGTAAATGGATTAATATTCCAATCAAAAGATAGAGTGACTGAATGGATAAGAACACAACATCCTTATATATGCTGCCTACAAGATTAAAAGACTCACACAGGCTGAAAGTAAAGGGACGGAAAAAGATGTTTCATGAAAATGGAAACAAAAAAAGAAAACTGGGTTTGCAATACCTATAACAGACAAAATAGACTTTAAAACAAAGGCACAACAATAGACAAAGAAGGACCCAGTTATCCCATCTCTGATTATTTATCTGAAGAAACTCAAAACACTTCTTCGAAGGGAAGTGTGATTCCATATGTTCATTGCAGTATTATTTACAATAGCCAAGATTTGAAGGAAACTTGGATGTCCATCAATAGATAAATGGATAAACAAGAGGTGGTACATAAATACAATGGGATATATCTCAGCCATTAAAAAAAAATGACACTTGTCATCTGCAACAACATGGACAGACCTAGAGAGTATTGTGCTGAATGGAGTAAGTCAAACAGAGAAAGACAGATGCCATGTGATTTCACTTACATGTGGAATGTGAAGCACAAAATAAACAAACAAACAAAATTGGAACAAATTCATAGATACAGAGAATATTTTAATGGTGCCACATGGGAAGAGAGTTGGGAGCATGGGTGAAAAGATGAAGGGATTAAGAAGTACAAGTTGATCGTTACAAAATAGTCATAGGCATGTAACGTGTAGCATAGGGAATATTAGCAATAATATTTTAATAACTATGTATGTTGTCAGATGGGTACTATATTTATTGGAGTGGTCGCTTCGTAAGATATATAAATGTCTAATCATTATGCTGTACACTTGAAACTAATAAAATATTGCAGGTCAACTATAATTGAATTTTTTAATATATTAAAAATAAAAATAAAATAAAAATTTTAAAAAGAGTTAGACTATCTGGGCTCAAGTCCTATCTCAGCCACTTATTAAGTGCATGACTTTGAGTAATTGAATTAAACTACTGAGTCTCAGATTCTTGATCTATAAATCTGGACCAACAATTTTTGCACTAAAGGACTACTTAGAAAATAGATAGTAAAATAGTTGAAACTGTTATCTTGTGGCCTGAAAAGTACTAGATGGTAATCTTGCTAAGCCAATAAGATAATTCAACAGAAACAACTAAATATTGGCCCCGAACCCAGAAAAAGGCAGCTCAAATAGTTCGCTGAAATACACTTAAATCAGAAGTATATATGTGAGATCTAGGTGTGTTCAAAACAAAACTATTCCTTTTCATATAGACACCATTTTCAATAGTAAAATTACTCAGATCTTTAGAAAGGAGTGAATTATACAAACATTTGATTTATGCAACGTATCAAGAACAAAGCTACTCACTGCATTAAGCAAGAATCTTCTGGGGAAAAAAAACAGAATGGATTGTAAATCTTACAGACTAGAATTGACAGATTCTGAGAGTTGCTTATTTACATTTTCCTGTTTATTCTGGTTTTGTTTTGTTTTGTTTTGTTTTGTTTTAATTCTAGATTTAATCTATAAAATCGAACTTGCAGGAGGCCTGGGAGCAATCTTCCTCCTCCTTGTACTGCTCATGGTCATCTACAAATACTACAACATTGAATTGATGCTCTTCTACCGACAGCACTTTGGAGTTGATGAAACTACTGATGGTAAGTAGTTGTTCAAACTGAATTCATGAATTTATGATTATGTAGGAGAATATCCTGTGCTTAGGGGATACGTGGTAAGACATTTAGACTTAAAGGGCTATGACTAATGCAACTTACCCTCAAATATTTCAGAAAAATTTTACTTGTCTATCAAGAAAGAAGCAACGGAGAGAAGATATTTATTTTAACGACAAATTAATCTAGGTAAAGGATATATGGGCGTTACTTAGAAACAAATTAAGAATCAATTCTATTTTTTCTCTACAAAATTCAAATTTGGGTATAGAACATTTTTACCCATTTTTGACATTGAAATGACAAGCATATCACCAAGAAAATGATTAAAATTTATGGAGACACTCTTTTTAAATCTCATAGTATATTTGTTCTACATATTTTGAATGATTGTAACACCATTCTCAAAGGTGACCTCAAGGGATAGAAATTCAGAATGTGACTTATTTTTTTTCTGTTTGCCATTTATGGTCTTTGGAAATCTTATAAATGAAATATCAAGAAAGCATTGTGTTGAGCCTTGTTTCTTTGAACATTCAAAAATTATTTAATTTTTTCAAAAGAACAAATCCATATTTCCAATCAATACCAACAAGAAATCATGACATGTCACTCTTTTGCATAAAATCCTCACCACAAACTACTGTAAACATGTATGTGGAATGCCTTAGGTAAGCCAAGATAAAAAAGAAGTCCAACTGTAAGTCATTACTTTAAAAATGCAGATTTAATTCTTAGTTTTTATTGTATTGAAATTGTAGAATTTTCATTTGTTTTTGTTTTGTTTTGTTTTTTGAGATTATGGTCTTACCTCCAAATAGATAGGGTTATTATTTTGTTTTATTTTTATAGTGATAGAAGAAGGGCAGAGTAGTGACTGTAACATCAAAATTTTTGAGAAATTTTTAATTATAATGTTATCGTTTCTGTTATGTAAACAATGGTATGAATAGTTTTTAATTGACTTTCATGTTTTCACAGTAAATTAGAGAAATGCTGTTTGATGAGTACATGTGCATGCTCATTATCAAAGCAGTGTATTTACCCAACTATTATAGCAGCCCATTTAAAAGTATTATATGCCCTTGTTCACACATATCTTCAGAATGAGAAATTAGGGCCTGTTCTGACCATAATTATATGCTCCAACAACATTATATATATATATAATGTTGTTATATATATATATAATATATATATTTGTTGTTATATATATTGGTCAATTACCCTCAGTTTTTATATTCATCAGTTAATATTGGAAAATCCTGACTTCTTACCTGTGCACATAAAACAACTAGATAAAATATGCTACTGAAGAAAATGTCACTGGTTCCCAATGCCGAAAAGTGGCTAAAGTATCCTATTGGGAATGTAAAAGATGCATTGTCTATATGAAAGAACATGAAAAGGAGGCTCCTGTGATTCATTTGTTTTGAGTCATGGTTATAAGTGATTTGTTAATACTCTCTGTAAGAGATGACACAACTTATTAAGTTAATCTACAATAATTATTACTTTAATTACTCATACCCAATAATTCAGACTAACTGATCAGTTGTAGTACATGTTTGTAAGACTAAAGTCATGCTAATATTTTAATGATCAACTATTCCATTTTGCACCTTTATCTCCTTTGTGGTCTCTGTGGTCAAAGATCAAAGGTAAGGTAGAACATTTTGATTACAGAATTGTATGTATTGATTCCAAACCAATTGTTTTAAGGGAAAAAATACAATGTAGTTTGGGGGAAGGACTTCAAAGGTATTCATTAGGAAGAAGAGTTAAAATATTTTACATTCCTACATGGAAGTTTGCATTTTAAATACACAATCTCTGTGCTAGCTGAATAGAATACTAAAAATTCAGCAGATATATAGTGGGGATGAATAAATGAATATTAAAACCCTTTTAGAAATATTTGGTTTCATGATGCCAAAAATCAATTTGATAACCTACAGAATTTTTCATTTCTTTATTTAAATATTTTGGCATCTCATAAACAAAACTTAGCTTTATGCATATACATTTTATTCATGTTCTCTATTTGATTTATATCTATAGTAGCATTTACTGAAAGTTCATAAAAAAGGCCTCCTTTATTTTTACTTTTGTTATTTTTATTTGTATTTCTATATAAAGAAATAGATGAACCAATCTAAAAAACACTAAGACTCCAATCTATAAATGGACAAAAAGACATGTACAGATATGTCATGTCATAAAAAAGAGAAAATAAAAATATGAAAAAATGCTTAATTTTGCTTGAAATAAAAGTTTCTTAGTTTTTATAAAATCAAACCTATCCAACAAACTGACTTTTTAGCCATTTTAAAATATAATCCATTTCATTTCAATCTATCAAACAACAATTGCTCTATTTATTTGACCTTTTAATTATTCAGTCATTAAATATTTATTAAGTGTCTACTATGTGGCAGACATTATGAATGATGTATTTATTTATATTCTTCATCTGGATCAGCATTACACACACGCACACACACACACACACACACACACATGCAGGTACTAAAGTAGGTACTAAGTACATAATATATCAACAAAATTGCCCACTCTTTGCACTTTGGAAGCTAAGGATTTAGCACTGTGTTTAGCATAACAGCAGTAGAATTGGGTTGTACACAGGAATGGCTTCCTGATGAACAAGATTAAAATGAGATTTTAAAACAAGGAAGTACAGGTATGACAACAGGAAAATTCTTCCACAGACAGTTTGGTTTCTTTCCTCATAACTTTTCTTTTCATCAGAAACACCAAACCTATGGTGACCACTGCTTGAGCTCTCTTATTCATAATGCTCTGTCTGCATTATGCTCTATTTTCTGGTTCCTCAGATGAACTTTGCATGATTTAACACAGAGGAAGGCTCATTAGCTTTGCCTAGCAAAGTGGTGTTGCTGAATTGCTATTCAATTTTAAAACAATTTTCAGGCCTTGCTGTTAACCTTATTTTCATCATGTTGTTGATTTTTCTCTATCCATCTTGCTCTTTGTGAGCAACAGCTGTGGCCATTCATGAGGTTTTCTTGGCTATCTACATAAGGGTGAAGTACATTTTTTAAACTGGCATCTGCGTCACTGCTTGCTCACTTGCTGGCATCCTAGAGCTTCTGGGACATCTGACATGGTAGCTTTTAGAGCTCTCTTCCGGATTTGGTCAGCCACCATAAGCTCTTCACCTTTAGTTTATCTTAAAGGGGCATGACTAAAGCCAGAAGCAAACATTTTCCAAAGAAAGATGTGCTTTCAGAATGTTTGGTAAATTTTATTATCTAGACATATTGGGTGTTAACACGTATCAAAGACATCAACGTTCTTTGTCATAACTTGATTTGAGATATGGAAATGTAACATTATTTTCTTCTAAAAGAGTCTTTGTAGCATCACCTGTGTTAAAATATAGGCAAAGCAAGTAAGGATAGGACCAGGATTATATGAGTTTAAACAAGGTTGGAGGGCCAATAGTTATAGTCGGGACAAGCATTGGGGCAAGAATCTAGAAGGCCTGGTCAGATTAAAGAGTCAGGTAGTCCTTGCAGATGGCTGGCTCATAGTAGATGTTCAAAAATCATGATTGAATGAATTAATAAGTAGTTTAATTTAGGGAGGTTTGTGAGATAGGAAAGTTTTCAAAGTCAGAGGGACAAAAAGGGTCAAGTCTGACACTACAGAGTTTGAGGCAGCAATTTCATCCACCAGGAACAATGAAATACACTCTGTTCATAGAAATAGAGCTGTTTGTCCTTTGGCCTATTTTATTCTTCTAGCTGTGTATCATTGCAGCCCTAAGTCCCAGGTGATTAATAATAGCTGGAGAAAGTCAAGGGCCTGCAGGTGCATCCTGAGCTTGATATGAACAGGGGCAGAGATGCTAGGATTACCGGGATGTTCTTACATTAGCATTTCATATGAACATTCTCGCTTCCAAGTGGTGTTTTATGCATAACAGCAGAATGAGCCACATTTGTAAACCAAATGATCTCAACTATTCAAGGCAGTCCTTCATGTACATCTGCTTCTAGGCAATCAAGTAACCCAACTGAGGTTTATGGAAGTCCCAGCCAGAGGGCATACTAACGTGAAGCTCCTGGCTTCAGGCACCATCTTAACATAAATAACCAGAATTCCTTTTATGTGAGGGTAGTGAAGTCTTCAATCTTACTAGAATTAGAAAAAAACATAATCCTGCCTCAGATATCTCTAGATAGTCAGAGGGTCCCACTTACTCCTACCATAGAGTATTTTTGTCTCTTTATAGACTTATTTGTTCCTCCTTCAGCAGGTAGAACCAAATCATTAATGGTATGGGTAAATAAGTGTCTGCTTCATTCTGTAAATTACATTTTGGTCAGGTTTTAACTATATTCTAATTAGGTCTGTTTTAATGGAAAATAATTTATGTATTTTAGAAACAAATCCTGAAATGTTTCCCTGTCTTTTAAAATTATTATTTGCAAGTATCTAGATTCAAAAACACTAAAAGTTCTATGAGTCTATGCTAATTACATTAACTTTAAAAAATAATTTTCTGTAAGTAAGGGAATTTTGAAAACCACTATAACTTTTCCAGTGTGGCCCTTATAAAACCAATGAGGACTAATACTTTGAGTAACTGTATTCATTAGTATTTTTCAAGAAAAAAATTGTGTGTGTATATATATAAAGAGAAAGAGAGGTTGGCTCTGGGCCAATACAGCAAAGAAGGAAAAAATACATTCTCAAAGCACAGTTAACTCTCTGACTAAATGTGTGTGAAGGGAAACCTAGTTTGCCAATACTGGAAACATGTACATTTTGAAACAAAGTCTCCTTTTGGAAGCTCGTGTCAAATTAGTTGGCTATGAATTGAACAAGAATAACAAGGAATGTACTTGTATAAGACTCAGCTGCTATCTTTAATATTTGGTAATGAACTGATTTTGTATATGAACATGATGACACTAACCAACTGGAAGTATGGCATGTACTGTGAGTAGTGTCTCCAGGAGTGAGGCTGGATTATTTAGATCTGCCACACTGTAGGGCTCAGCCCCTCTTGGATCTCTTCTACACATTTGTGCAAAGTAGGTGTAGTCTGTGACCAAGTAGCGGAGCCAAGCCAACTGGCACAGAAAAAGTTCAAATCCATGACTTTGGACTATTTAGTCTTGCATTCAAACACACTGAGCTAATCATTCACACATCACTGAATATCACAAATATGTATAGTCACCAAAAGTCATAGATAATAATTCTCTCTTTTATTCTTTCCTGAATATTGCTCATTGCATAAAAGTTTCGGGTCATATCATATGACTAGGTTATGTTGAGATGTATTAGATTTCTTATAACATGGCATATGATTTATTTTTTCCAATTAACAGCAGTCACTAATTAGAATGCTTATTCAAGCTTGTTAATGGTTATAGATATTTAGTGCATAATATGTATAACCCTTTTGTTATTCTTAATATTGAAGACAACAAGGAATATGATGCCTATCTCTCTTATACAAAAGTGGACCAAGATACTTTAGACTGTGATGATCCCGAAGAAGAGCAGTTTGCTCTTGAAATACTGCCAGATGTCCTGGAAAAACACTATGGATATAAACTCTTCATCCCAGAAAGAGACCTGATTCCAAGTGGAAGTAAGTACTTTCAAGTTCTGAATTTAAAAAGTTTGGTTATTTTTAGGAAGTTATATTGAGGCTTCAAGCATCAAAGCTAAGTATTTAGATGTTTCTTACAGATTTTATTAAATTCAAATTTCTCTCCAATGCCTATGTTCTGGCTATTTTATATATCCACATTTTTAAAAAGGTACTCTTACTTATAGTACAGGCATGGTTTTAAAATTGTGCTTTAATGGTAGTTTTTTAAATTCTATTGCCTTTGCATTCTGAGAAAATGATGATCCTTAAAAAGTAATCTGTATAAGTCATTTAAAGTCTTTTCAAAGCATTTCAGTTCCAAAGCTGGTTTTTCTATCATTTTGCTTCTACTTATACCTATAATCATTGTCCTAATAACTCTGAATTTATGCTTTGTTACTCGTTTTCAGATTTATAGAAAAATCCACCTACAAAGGAATGTGAGGCCACTGGGAACAGCACTTTCACTGTGTATTTAAATTATTTTTAAGAAGTTCTGGACTTTGTGGGCTTGAATGCTGCTTTTAAATTATGCTACATATTGAATGCTATATTTGAACTTTTAGAATAAATTTGGATTCAAGTAAAAGTATATACTTTGTTCCTGTTGATGTTCAAGTGTTGTACAGGGTAATGTGTAACAGGAATACAGAAAACCCTAAGATATGGTTCCTGCCCTCAAAGAGCTTAAAATGGCATGAAGGGAAAATAAAAGTGCTAGATTAACTTGCATGTGAGTTTATGTTAATATCCTTGAGAGAGAGAGATTGAACTGTGACCACAAATCAGAATATGGTCATTTATACACAAAATGAAATAATAACAAAATTAAAAAATCTTATATTTTCAATACATCACAGTGTATAAAATATTTTCACATACATCATTTCATGTTATCTTTACAATAACCCTATGTGGAGAGAGAATTGATACTATTATCCTCTTACAGATGAAGAAATAAGGCTTCAAAGAAGTCCAAGACCAGACAGCTGGCAAGTGATAGCGCTGAGATTAGAACCTAGATCTGTTTACAACTCTGGTTCTCACTTCATTAGATCACGCTATTCCTCAATAACATTTTTTCAAATTATCAGCTGTCCATTATGGTCACTAAACTGACAAGAGACAAATTCAAACAACTGAGTTTTGATTGTTCATCTCTTTTCTAAGTGTGCATATGTATCTAGGTATGTTTGTGTGTGCACGTGATTATGCATATTTACACATGCACAGAAAGAAATAAAGAAGACAGTATCTATTGGTCCATTAATTTCCTGCACCACAAATGTAAGAATTCCCCAATCTTCTCCCATGGTTCTATATTCTTTTATATCTGTAATTTTCTTCATTTTCATGACTTGACATACCACTTCTATATTGATCAAGCTTCAAGGAACATGCTGATACCTCAGAATCATTTTTTATTCATCTGTATTGCTCTCCCAAATCCAGTGTCCACTGAAGCTTTTCCATTCTCACTTTTGCTATTCTAGTATAGATTCTAATTACCACATTCCTGCAATGTGGATTACTCTCTGCCTTACCTATTTTTCCTCTCATCCATCTAGTCCCATTAATATGTATGCCTCTTTAAATATGTCATTGCCCTAATTAACAATTTTAAATTGTTCACCATTTCATATAGGATAAACTCCGTAACTCTTAGCTAAATATTTCTACAGTCTAATGCCAGCTCAGATTTATCACCCAAATTTATTTCCTACCTTTTCCCCTACTCATACTTTCCACTCTAAGCAAACTGTGGCTTTTATGTACATTGCGTGTCCTTGCAATGCTTTTGTTCATGTTAGTCTTTTATACCTTTGCAAATTCTTTTTATCCTTCTTTATAAACTGTCTCTGTGAAAAGGCCATAATAATTTCTCTAGTCCTGGAGTTCATGGTGTGTAATAATTTGACTCTAAATTTTGTACTCTCATGATGTTTTGTATTATGTTATTATTTTATATAGTTTTCCATATATTTATGTCTTGTCTAGTCAGCAAGATTGTAACCTCCATGAGGTCAGGGACTCAATCTCATTTATTCTCACACCTCTGTCATCATCTAGTAGAATACTTAAACTCATTGGATACTTTATAATGCTTGTTGATTTTGTTTGAACAATGTTGATTTAAGACAAGAGGAGATAATGACAATGAACTATTAGTAAGTGGTTAAATTTTTTCATGACAGTATTTGAACATTTTTTTTTAGTAAGGTGAATGTGAAAAATAAGGGACTTTATGCTTAATGAAAAAAAATTGTAAATAATTCATAGGAATAATGTCAGTCTTTAAAACAAGCTAATGAGTATATTGCTTTTACTTTTTCAGATATTTGAAAAATACCTACAAGGGATTGATCAATCATTGATGAAAATTTTAAAATACTTCTTTACTATTTTTTGGCTTGATTCGTTAGATTCTAATGTACTTTTTGTATTTTTTGCCAAAAGCAAATTGTTAAATATAGAAATTCTGTGAAGTCTACTTTAGAGTGACAATAGCCTAAATTGTATTAAACTAATATCATTACCAAAGTAGAATTTATATTCAATGTCAAGTCATCTTCAATAGAAATCAGTGTGGTACTGCTCATTCTACCTTCTTGCATTTTGAAATCACTAGCCCCACAATAGCCAGTATTTATCAAGCCCCCCAAGTGACTAAAAATGGCAGTCTTTCTGTCTGAACATTTCAACACTATCTTTATTCTGAACTGGAAAACAGTGATTCACCATTGTACTCATTAGAAATGGAAATAGAGCAATATGGAACACAGGAGACCCACTTTACCTCAGATTCTGTAGATGATATTTATTGTGCAAAGAAGCAGTTATTTGCGCATGGGTGAGAATGAGTCGCGGATAACATGAGGGCGAGAGACATGCATCTCAAATTTGTGCTGTCTTAGTGCTCCCAGAGAGTCTATTTTAATGACTTGAGAGGTCGTTTGAATCAACCTGCTGTGTCAATTTAGCCAGACAAGTGGTAGAATATTTTACATATCATTGAGTCAGCTATTTGTTTGGCTAAATTGATTAAAATTATTTGTTTTGGTGTATATAGACAAGTTTGAACATCCTTCTTGACCATGGTGTGTGAAGCTTATACAAGACATATTTCCTAGCGCAAAACTACAAGGTTTTAGTTGAGGACTATAACACACTATATTGTCACTTAGTATACCTTGGCATTAAAAGAACTTAACATAAAAATACCCAAAAAGATGTCATCAGGATTGGCAGAAATTTTATAATCCATAGAAATCATTTTAATTTTTTGAGATTATACAGCCATCAAACTGAGCAGGGACTTGGATCCTGGATGCTTAATGGTGCATAGGAAGACTTTTTATAAGTAAGCCATTGAGAAAACAATGCAGTTTTTAGATACAACCACTGGAGGGTGTTTGACTTTAATTTTTCCTTCCTGAATGAGGAAATTCATGTTCTCTGAATTTCGATTTGTGAGTATAACCTGCAGAAGTTCTTAAAAAGGCCCTTTGACAATTTTTCTTTTCCATCAACATTTCAGAGCTGGCTGAGCAGTCACCATGTCACGATTAATGAGTTTTTCCTTGGCATTTTTAGCACACATTCAGGAAGTCGATGAAGTATATGAATAATATACTTGATTTACACATGAATGACAGAGTAGAACATTTTGGACTTCGTGTATGTGTGTTATTAAAGAAGCTTCTGTGGTCTGTATTTGCAGCCATTGGTACAGATTTAACAGGTTATGCTATATAAATATAGACACATTCCTGTGGAGGGGGGAAAAGCTAGTTACAATATTATAAGCTATGTTTGTCCCTCACATCTCATTTAAAAGATGTTGACACAAGACTACTCCTTCATCCAAAAACTAGCAATGAGGCCTTTGAGGATTGTAAAAGCAGATTTCATAATATTCTTTATCTACAACAATCATTTTCTATGAATCAAATTAATGAAGTCTATGACATAAACCCATTCATGTTTAATACCTTCGCTTTTGATATATCTTCAGTTTCTTTTGCACTACTCTCATGATATTCCAACTCAAATTCATTAACATACAAACCTTTCCAATGCATACAGTTTCAAAAGTACATGAATGGGTTCTACCCTCACACTTTCTCTCTTGCTTGCTTGCTCTCTCGCTCATTTGCTCACTCTCGCTCTCACTGTCTCACTGTCTCACTGTCTCACTGTCTCGCTGTCTCATTCTCTCTCCTAAGAGTTCTCAAAAAGATTCAGGACAAACATGTTCACATTCCAAAGTGAGGTGGATGTATCTGTACCCTTTTCACATGACCTACCAGGAAAGTGTTCTTTGGTCATCATGAACCAACAGAAATGGGAAGATTCGACATAAATATTTTCCCTAAATGCTAAAATTAAAAGTCTTCAGATCTGGACATTTTCCTGGCAGCAACCTACCTTTCCATTCTTGAACCTGTGGCCAGGATCTTTCTTATGTTTTCTCAGGTTTGCTGCCTGAACGTGGCAAGAATTCCTACTTTTCAGTAAAAGTTTGGTCTGTCTCTTCCCAGGCTAGAAAGATCTGTCCTGAGAATAGCAAAAGCAACTTGTTGCCAGCAGGCGTCTGAATGTCAGAAATGACAGGCAACCAAAAGAAAGCCAGATCGAAAACACCCTACTCAAACTGCCTAGAGACACAAACTTGAGAAGTAGAAATTTTCTCACCCCTGCAGCTGCTGGGTTTTTTTGGTGTAAAATACTCTACACAGAGCACATTGTGTTCATGGGGCCTAGTGTATCCTTGAGGAATGAACAGATGTGCTCAGAAGCTGACATGTGACCAACAGAACCCAGCTGTGCAACTGAGATCCTGAGATCGGGGATGTTTTTAGATGAATACCACTTAGGCTCTTGAGCCCATCTTATCTCAGTGTTTCTGCAGATTAAAAAACACAAAATTATAAAAGTGTACTAAATTGGGCTGAGGTCCGTTGATCAGATGGAGAAAATAATATTCTAAGACTAAAAGTAGAAATGACCCAATCCTGTAGCTTTTGTCTGCCTTTATGAGAAAGCAAGCAAGGTACTTAAAAGTACATATGCAATGTTTATTAACAATTATAAATTGAGCTAGTTCTGGCTAAAGCTTTAGAAAAATCTATAGATGTCTAAGTGGACTTTGAAGGAAAACAATCTTTCAAAGACTTTAACTTCAATTTCCTCCTCTATTCACAGGAAGACTGTAGAGCTCTCCATGTGAGTAATTCATGCATTAATGCATCTGAGAAAGATACTAGTGAACTAAAAATATTATCATGTATATGGTTGATCAGCTATGTCTGTTGAAATTATATTTATGAATTTGGCCTCAAGTATCAAAGTATCTTTCCATTTGTTTTCATGCTCAATTTTTCCATGGGTTTCTCTCACTCAAGAATCCTAGGACTCCTTCAATAATTTAAAGAAAAAAAAATATAATGTCTTATTACATCCTTGCATTTCCTAGACTTTCCTCACTATTCTAATCTTCAGTTTTTTTAATGCTTAGCACTAACCATGTGATTGTGCTGACAATAAAATGACAAATGACTGGAGAATACATCTGGTGTCAGATGATCCCTGGTCACTTCTGAAGTGAGGCATGCAAAAACATTTTTGTATATGGATCTGTGTTCATTGCCAATAGTTCCTCTGATAGCTGGACATATTGGACGCTATTCAAGCAAATTGTCCTCTGGGAATAATAAATTTTTTTTCCCAGTCAATCTGACATCTGTAACCTAAAAACATGAGACACAGGTGACCTGCACAACCATGGAAATTTAACACATTGTGTGCAATTTACTTATATGGAATAAAATTAGATATGCCCACTACTCCCTTTATGTCAAAGTCAAGACAAAGGAAACTGTACTCCAATGTGTCAAATAATGTACTAAAGTCAATGGACTAAAGTGTCTCATCAAAGTTTGAGGTAAAGGAAGAATCCATTGTGTAGAATTTCAATCAGGAAATCTGTTTGGGTGGCACAAGTAATAGGCACCTTTGGGGAAAATAAAGAGGGAATACCAGAATTTAAAAAAAAAGTAATTAGTACCCCCCAAAAAAAATCCACAGAAAAGACTAAATAAGGAGCAAGTTGTCTTGTTCCATATTTACTAAGATTGCACTGATTGGAATTAGTATACCTGCAAGTTTCTAGGGAGAAAGAGGAGGGGAAGGACATTTTGCAAACTTTTTGCTACTCTCCACATTACCTTTCTTTCAATATTCTTCAAAAGCACCCCATTACCTACCTCTATTCTTGGTGAAGAGGTCAAGAGGGAAGAGAAATAATTTAGAGATGTGGACATTCCAGAGTAGATTCCACCCTCTATCATGCTTTCCTGCCCAACCACAGAAGAAATGCAATAGCAAAAGTAAAGGATTCACTACCGGAAATATAGCCTCCAAAGACAAAACTATAAATAAATATCATTCCTTACAGTCACAAGGTCTCAGCAAATCCATGTGAAGTGTTGCTCAATTTTAATCAGATTTAATTAGGACCCTTACACTAGTCAATAGAGAATGAAATTCATGCCCCCCTCCAAAAAAAAAAAATTAGCCCAATGAACTGTCTGTGAATTATCAGGCCAAGGATTCGGAGAGGAAGGAAGCAGGGAAGGATTTTGTAGGGTAAGTAATATCACATGCTGTTTAGAAAACCCCCTCCTCCTTTCACACACACCTGGCTAAATAAAAATTTTGTAGCCTTAATCTCTGTGGCAGACAACGCAGACAGCATCTTATATCTGCCAGAGGCAGAATCAAGACCCCAAATCTTTAGCAACATCAGCCAAAATAGTCAGGTTGTCAACTTGTATAATTCTTTCAGTAGGTTAGTATTAAGCATCATTATTTAAAATGAAGATAGTATTTTCAGTGTGACCACATTATAAAGTACCTCACTGTAAGCCTCTAGTTATACCAGAGGTCTAATATTTTTTTCCAAATACATTGTGCTGAATAATGCATAATGCATTTTTCTTTGATACATGGAAAACCTATATAATTTTGTTGGTTTCTCCACACCAGCAATAGGAGGGGATCCATCTCAGTCACTGTCAGAAATCAAGTCTTAATTTTAAGTCTTGCTAAATTAACCTATAGGTTTTATAAGTATCATTGTTGATAGCTACCAATTAGCTAATGTTTACCAAAAATTAATGGAGTATTATCTGTTTTGATGTATCTTGTTTCACTCTAATTGTCTGATTAACTAATAGTAGATATACATAGCTATAGGTATAAGCATATCAAACTACTATTATTTGAACCTGACAGAGTAATAAATTATGCGTTCCTCTACAGACTATTTGTTTTTATAATTTTTCAAATATGCTAACTCCCCCTAATAATGACCCTGACATAAGCAAAAGTGTCAACACAAAAAGTAATTTACAAGTAGCTAATTGATTAGTTTGATAAATCAAATGATTAGTAGGCAGTGGTAAGAACACATGGAAATTCATGAATATAGAATATTTTCTCCCTTGTCCTTCTGCCTACATCTGCAGCAGACTGAGAGCCCAAGATTTTATGGGAGCACTGAATTCTTTTGGAAAAGTATATGCATCCCATTAGAAACAATTTATTGGGGCTACCATTCTTCTTGCTTCTATTTTGTTGCTCTATTTCTTCCTTCAATTTTATTTGATTTGTTAATAAATAAGTGTTCTATTTCCAAGTCACTTTTGTAGATCCAATCTTTTTATTTATTTGTTTGTTTGTTTGTTTGTTTAGTGGTGACATTGGTTAACGAAATCCCATACATTTCAGCTGTAAACTTTAACAGTAAGGCATATATATATTTACACTGTGTGTTTACCTCCCATAGTTAGATTTCTTTCTGCCACCACGCATTTAACCCCCTTTACCCCACCTACCACCCTTCCTCCTCCCCGCTACCCTCTGTAAGCACTAGTCTTTAGTCCATGTCCATGAGTCTCTTTGTTTGTCATGTTCATTTGTTGCTTTTAGGTTTATATCCCACATATAAGTGATATCATGTGGTTTCAACTTTTTCTACCTGGCTCATTCCACTTAGCATGATTATCTCGAGGTTCATCCGTGTTGTCACAAATGGTAGTATTTCATCTCTTCTTATGGCTGAGTAATATTCCATTGTATATATATACCACAGCTTCTTTATCCAATCCACTTCGATTGCTTCCATGTCCTGGCCACTGTAAATAATACTGCTATGAACATCAGTATACAAATATCCTTTTGGACATGAGTTTTCAAGTCTTTGGGGTAAATACCCAGTAGAGGGATTGCCGGATCATATGGTAGATCAAATTTTAGTTTTTTGATGAACCTCCATACTGTTTTCCATACTGGCTGTACCAATTTAATCCTACTTTTTTAAATGCACTGCAAGTTTGGTTTATACAACTGTCCCTGAAGTGATTTTAAAATTGAATTTGCTTTGCTTTTAAAACATTTTTAGGTAGTCATTTCTCTTGTTTCCTGCAAATACTGTTACTCCTGGCTTGACTTTTCTTCACTTCTCTAATAGATACATCCCAACAGAGGCCTAGTAACAATAAACTTTTTTCCAGAATATTTTTCTAACTTTCTGTCAACTCCCAGTATAGACAAAAGGAAAAGTTTCTTTGCAGGTGCACTTATAATGTGAAAAATAAATTTATACCAACTTAAGCACCCCTATCAAAACTATGTTCAAGGGCATTTTTTCTTTACCTAATTGTGAAGATCACAAATAGGTTAAATGTAATTAGCTTTGTTTCACATCTGATAATTTGGTATGGTTTCACAGCCTTGTCTAGAGAAGCAGAAGTCTATAAGATGTAACCTCCTTTTGTTTTTTTCTGATATCATAAGTTAGTTCGAAATTTGCAAAGAAGTAATGACCTTTTATTTCAGGGATATTTTATATTTTTTATGTAAAAAAAAATGTCTTTTAAGGAATTCCTGCTACTCAGTTGCTAAATTTGCCTGAATAAGTCAGGGCAAGATTTAGTGAGTATTCACATATGCTATGGATTTAATAATTTTAAAAAAAAAAAGCTTTTTTTGTTTGTTTTTTTGTTTTTGTTTTTTTTATCATCTCTTCATGGTAACAAGCCTGTCAAAATGGTTTCTGGAGGTTTCTAAAATGTCTCCCACAAAACCACAGCCCTACCATGCAAACACCACTACCTGTCAGGGACTACACTAGCTATGGACTAGCAATGTCTTAACTTGATACCTGTTTCTGCTTAGTTTATTTGGAACTTTTCCAAACATACACACCCTGATTGGTCTCTAATTCAGGGACAGAAAACTTTCTCTGTAAAGGGCCAGGTAGTAAATTTTTAGGCTTTGTGGGCTATATACAGCTTCTGTTGCATCATATTCTTCTTTCTACAGCTCTTTAAGCATGTTTAAAAATCATTCTTAGCTCATAAGCCATACAAAAACAGGACATGTTATTAATGGATCAGGCTCTAATTCAGTCATTCGATGCAGGCATGCAAATATAGGGTACAGGAGAAATTATTTGGGGGCACTTGCTACATAGAAGCCAGCAATAACTCCATGGCTAAAGATTAGCAAGTAAAAATGTTAACTCTACCTTTTCGTCTGTTGCAAATTTACTTATATTTTTCATGATGGTTTTTTGTTTTTACCTTGTCTTTTTCACATAGGTAAAGCAGAAAAAAAGACTAAGGAAGGGAGGGAGGGAGGGAGGGAGGAAGTGAGGGGACCAAGAGAAATAGGCAAGAGAGGAAGGGAGATTAAGAGAGGGAAAGGCAGAAATAAAGACTAAGGAAGAAAAGAGGGAGGCTAAAAGATAAGAAGGATATAGGACAGAAAAGGAATAAAAGAAAGGGAGAAATAGAGAGAAGTAGAGAGGAGCAAAGGATGGGGGTGAGAAAAAGAAAAACATAGAAAAACAGGGAGAGCCAGACTATGGAAGTTAGGGCACAGTTTCTCCTTTTCCTTAGAGCCAGGGGGATCTCAGAGGCACCTCCCCAGATGCTTTCAAACATTGAGGTTGCTTACCAGTCACTGATCACCATCTCAAGAAGTGAAATGTGGGCTTCACATCTGAAAACTTTCACTTGGTTTTTCACCAAGTAAAATGGAACACAAAATTTGGGGCCCAAGCAAATGACTTGTGTTTTCTTTGGGATATTTGGGCTGTGTCTACCCAGGGAAATTTTTGATGTAGTGACTGACTCCAGTGCATGTGATTAATGTATATATAGGGCAAACCAGGATAATTCAGACCTTTTTTGCTTCCACAGGAGGTTTTCAGCCGGAATAATCTGGATGGTTGCCTCAAGTCTCCACTAGGCTTTGCCAGGATAAGCACAGCGAGTGTAGTATGCAGGAGACAGGGGCCACTCCCTCTCTCCAAGGTTCCCTTCAACACTCACACCCTGTGCAGCTGAGCATAGTGGGATCTGTCCTGACAGGCATTCCTTCTGGGGGCAAAAGCATATTCTGTCTAATGAATCTCTAAGAAGCCCCCCAAAACACTAAATGATGCATTCTGACTAGCTGTCAAATAGCAAAAAATAATAGACAGGTGCAAGGGGAAAACCACATTAATGGAGAAAAAATTATATCTTGTTCTCTTCTCCATTCAAGAAAGATAGCAAATCCAAAGCCCATGAGTTCCCAATCAAATTGATTAGTATGTATGTGTATATTTTCTCTAACAATTGTGAACACCTGGATTGTAATTTTTTCCTTAAGTAAATGAATGTATAGATATACCCTTTGTTTTTAAAAGTGTAGTTAAAAAGTAAATTAAACTACAGGCCAACGTTTAGAAATAGTGTTTTTCATAGAGGTATAGTTTGTTACAAATATGCTCCTGACAAGGTTTGTACAGATCAATTTTTAAAAATTAAATTAAAAACAAATAATGAGGGAAGGATACTACTTGTAATAATCTCTTGGTAATTTATTTTGTAAAGAATTCTTTTATAAAATTAACAATTAACTTATAATTTACCTGGTCAAATTGCATTTTAATGGACTCCTGCACTTATATCGCGATTCTGGGTTTGGGTTCTGTTTTGTTTTGTTTTGTTTGGAGGAAAGGTGAAAAAGAATAATGAGAAAGATGTATGACAGTTTATTTTACTGTATATAACAGATCAAAATTCTAATGATGAAGTTTCCCACATAACTTCTTTCTTTGGGGGAGCAGAAAAAAGGAAGACAATGAAGAATCAGAGCTGTTGATACATTGGGATAATATTTTTCTACTCTATTGAAACTTTCTACCTTTCCTTCCATTCTGTTTCACTAGTTTTCTAAACGATAATTACCAAATGATAACGTCCCCATTGATACTTGTGTGGTGTTTTGTTTTTCTTTTTGTTTTTTGCAGATTTTAATGCATATTTTTCCCCTGAATAGATAATCTCTAAAATAAAATACTTAAAACTTTTAAGAGATTGTTTCCCCACTTAAAGATTGCTTTATCATCTCAGATACAATCATTGTAACTACTGCATGAGAAAGCCCTAAAATGTATTAAGTAAAAACCAAAACAGCAGTAACGATGAATTGTAAAATGGACAATTCTATGTGTATCTCTTAAAAAGTTCTTTGTTTATCTGTAGGGTGTGTAGAAAGTTTGTTCATTCTCACTCGTGAAAGTGTTCTCGCTGCCACGCAATGGAAATAAAACCCTGGAAAAGAGAGATCATCTGTAAAATATGCATCTGTAAAATAAGTTTCTCTCTTCAAATGGCTTGTACTGGTGTGGTGGCCCCACACTATGTACTGGACATGACTCCTTGAAAGCAGTCTGTAACCTTGGACAGATTTGCAGTGACAAATGTTGCTATGCTTCTGTAAGCACTGTTTCTGCTAGAGGGCACTGTACATTAGACAAGGCCTTGGACTCTGCTTAGTAAAGACAGCTCTCTATTGCAGAACCTGTGTCCAAGTCTCCATTTGTTAACACGTGTGTGTTTCCTTTTTTTGGTGGATAAGACTTTGGGAAGCATGACTGCAAAAGGTTTATTCCATGGGATAAATAAATTTAGAGTTAGGTGAGTGTTTTTCTACCACGAAAAGGCCATAATATATTCACCTCACTCTCAGAATTGCTCCACAAAGTAGCACTGACTTCTCAGTTGATGGATTCCTCCTCCTTTACTGTTCATTCCACACCATCCCCCACCTCCAACTCCACTTCCTCTTTTTCTCTGAACAAAGAGCAGCTGGTTCAAATTAAACTCATGGGCACACATACACCACTTTCCTATCTCTGAGTTTAAAGGGCAAAATGGAGAACCTATGGTGAAAATAACAGAAGATATTCTGAGAAACAAGCTATGATTCTAGAGGAGATATTTCACCACCTCTATCATAACTATCTTTGCTGTAGTTCATATACATAGATCCTCCACTCGCTTAGTTGTTGAAAACTAGGGGAAAAGCAAACCAAACCTATACATATAGTGACCCTTCAGTCATTGAAAGGCTTCATTTCTCTTTTTATTAACTCATTGATTGCTTGTTCACTTAGAGTACTAGCCCAGAAGTTTGCCTTAAATTAAATGATTAAATAAATTAAAATAACTGAAATACCCCTAAGTTCTAAAGAGGTCAGAATTTACATTAGCCAACAGAACACTATGAATAATAATGAGAGGAAAGAAAATGAATATTTTAAATTTTTTTATTTATTTTTTATTTTTTAAGAAAATGGGCTTTCTAAATGTACAATACACCAAAGAAAATATGATATACCTTAGTGAAAGACTGGATCTTTACTTAAGTGTAAACCTAATGCTTTAAAGACTGGAAATGTCTTTGTTTTACTCTTTCTCTTTTTCTGTGATTTGTAGCATACATTGAAGATCTCACAAGATGTGTTGAGCAAAGCAGAAGACTTATTATCATATTAACTCCAGACTATGTTCTCAGACGAGGATGGAGTATTTTCGAATTGGAAAGCAGACTCCATAACATGCTAGTCAGTGGAGAAATCAAAGTAATTTTGATTGAGTGTACAGAATTAAAAGAGAAGGTGAATTGCCAGGAAGTGGAATCACTGAAGCGCAGCATAAAACTTCTGTCCCTGATCAAGTGGAAGGGACCCAAAAGCAGCAAATTAAATTCTAAGTTTTGGAAGCACTTAGTATATGAAATGCCCATCAAGAAAAAAGAAGGACTTTCTCGATGCAATGTTCTTGACTCTGCGGAACAAGGACTTTTTGGAGAACTCCAGCCTATACCCTCTATTGCCATGAACAGTACCTCAGCCTCTCTGGCATCATCTCAAGCTGATCTCCCTGATTTCCATCATTCAGATTCAATGCAAATGAGGCACTGTTGCAGAGGTTATAAACATGAGATACCAACCACCACCTTGCCAGTACCTTCCTTAGGCAACCACCACACTTATTGTAATCTGCCTCTGACGGTACTCAATGGACAGCTTCCCCCTAATAATCCCCTGAAAGATGCCCAAGACATTCATAGAAACAGTTCCCTGCTACCTTTATCATCCAAAGAGCTTAGCTTCACCAGTGATATTTGGTAGTGAAAAATCTGAAGTCCTCAGAACAGCTATGTGAGCATACAGAATTTCTGCTATACCAAGCATAAAGTACATCTAATAATATCGAGGTGCTGGAAAAGTGTTTGAAGAAAAAGACACAGAAATTGCTTTCGTACTTTATTTTTTTGTTGTCGTTGTTTACAATTCCAGAATAATGGGAGTGAGAAGGACCTGCTTTTTGTAGTATAGTACCCTGTTACAATGTACAGTTTTAATTTCTCCCTGAAAAAAAAAAATGTTTAATCCTATTGTTTTAGAGTAGGTTTTATGATACCATTGGACTGAAAGCTTAGTAGTTAGCTATCTTCCGCATATTTATGAATATTTCAGTACTTATGTGGTATTTGAAATAGGGAAAACTTAAAGACTTTAATTGAATTTGAAAATTCTGAACTACATTTAAGGGGACAAGACAACTTCAATAAAGTAACCAAAAAATCAGGTATCAAGAAAGAAGTGTTGTATTCAAATTGGAAGATTGTTTGTAGAAGAAGATCAGTTAAGGAAAAATGGGATTGAAACATTTAGAACTTCTTCAACATAATGGACAACTTCTGTAGACTCAATCAACAGCTAATAATGACAGCTTTTAGATTTATTAGGCAAGCACATCTTCTGTAGGCAAACTGGTAGGTAGGTAAACAATGTGCATTTCTTAAACAAAGGAATAGACAGGTTGTTACTTCTTTTAGAATGATTTTGAACAACTCTTATGGCTTTCTAGCCTATTTCAAAAGTTTTACAAGTTTGAAAACACATTTTAAGGTGCACATTTTATTGTTTAATAACAAGTTCACATTTGGATTTTTCCCCAAAGAATCTCTTGACCTGTTATGAGCTTTATATGAAGATGTGAGCATCGTTCTACTTTTTTCAGCATCACTGGTGTTTGAATTTAAATAAATATTGACTGCAAGTGTCAACAGTACAAAAGAAGTAAAATAAAAATAATCACAGATGAAATGCTAAATAATTCAAGTTTGCTATTGATAAAGCAGCAATTGCAGTGATTCTCATCTGAAATGTAGTTGTGAAACAGGCTATTTTGTATATACACAATATCTGCTTAGACATGTGTGCAAGGCTCCTGCAGAAGTATCTCTATTCCTGGTGGTTCAAAGAGTATATTTTATAGACTAAACTTTTCCACACATTGTGACTATGACTGTACTGTATCAGAAAATCTCTGCGAATAATATAAAATATTACACATTTGCTATAAGGAGTGTTTCCCTATTTTAGTCTTTATTGTGGATTGCTACTTTGTGTTTTTTCCAATTAATCCATTTTGGTGTGTTCTCCACCAAGATGCCTGGGGGATCAGTTGTTAATCAAGGTTGACTCTGGAATTTTGCAAATATTTCTTAAATCATGTTTTTGGACTAATATAAACAATGACAAATGTACACAGTGTGTAAGAATTAATTTACCCAGATGTTGTAATTGTGCAACTCAAATGTATAAGAGAATACTAGATAATATGTTTTGATTATTTCCTTCAATCTTATATCACTGACTTCCTGTGATCCATGGGTTTTGTTCAAAGTATTTGTTTCTCTGTCGCTTTTCTATATCCAATTGTTCAAGAAATGCATTATACACCAACAGTATGTGAAAGCTTAGCAGTGATACATGTTCATTTCACAGTAGGACAATTAGTTGCTCCTTTGAAAAGTTCTACTCAATACATACAGGTGTTTCATAGGTTTTTTTTTTTTTCAACTGAGAAAAGTGGTTTTGCTTCTGTAGAATCTATTGGTATTTCAAATGCAAATTTATCAATTCTGAACTGCTTCCAAAGTGTTATAAAGTCGTATTTGCTCTCATTGTTCTTTAATGATATGTGTAATTACTAAGTCAAAAACTTGCATGAAATGAATAGTATATGTTTAAGTGACCGATTGTACTTTTTATCATTTTATTTTTCACAGAAGTCTAGATTAATACAAATAGAATGTTGAGTGGTATTTTTAAACTAATAATTCTGTATTGAGCATGCCAGTTCTGAAAATATAACATGGGTCTCTCTGCTTCCTTTATTTACAATGATTAAACATGGGTAGCAATTTGAGTTGGCTGGCCACAATGTGTCCTTTCACTACTAGTAGGTACTCAAAAACAGAGCATTCACACTTGTGCTGGGGAACTTGACAAGAAACCTTTTCTACCATTTTCAGGAACCAATGTGTACACTATAAAAAATTATTTCTAGATGGCAATTCAAAATTTAATTTTCATCTGAGATTTTTAAAAGATATAGCCTATAAGGGTATAAATGTTTAGTCTAGAACATGATGTATTCTTTCAGTTTCTTTCACAGTGGAAAATTTTTTTCTTCTCAAATTTTCACTGAAATGGATTTTGGAAATTTAGAAAAATACCTGTGCAACGAATTCCCATACATTCATAGCAAATTTATTTAGCTTATCCATCAACAATACACATACTTTTTAAAATCGAGTCTATTCTAAGGTGAAAATTATAAAAATGTCAGAAGTTATGAGACAAATGAGAAATGCACAAAGGCAACAGATACTTGGGAAATGAAAACTGCATTAAGAATAAGCCATATGCAAGGAGATGGGCAACCTGTACATGGTTTTAATTTGGCAAAATATGATATCTGGCATGTTTGATAATCTATAGGCTCCAATATAACCATCAAGATTCAAAGGTAGGCAGATGGTTCTTGAATAGAAGTAAGAAGGCATTTCCCCTTACACCCTATAAACTTAATTGAATTAGAACCAAATCTCTTCTGCTTTCAATCACTTTCATTTAAAAATGGTACAAAGACACTTGAGGAGTTCTGGTAAGGCTTGAACTCAAGGTAGCATCATGTGAAAAAAATATATATATATTTTTTGAGGATTGGTGGTTAGCACTTTGGTAGTTAAAAATAGGAAACAGCCTGCAATGAGAGGAGAAATAGTTAAGTTATGAAAGAGAAGTTTATAGAAGAGTTTCAAAGGGACATGGAAATGAATAGTATCCTATGGGTTACTTCTGTAACAAGTTGAAAAATGGCAGGTGTGAGGAAGAAGGAAATTCTGCCAAGAAAAGGAAAGAGACTCCCTGACACACTTGGTGATTGAGCGGCTTAAAAGTGTATAGAACCACTGGTTTCAAACATTTACTGCCCTTTGGCATTTTATTTTTAAATACATTGGTTGGTTTTCACCCAGTACATTCTAGAAAATTAAGTAATGACCAAGGGAAATATCTTGAAAATTGCACATATGAATCTTTATGGTCCTTGTATTCATTTCTCAAGATGTGGTAGTGAACTGACAAAACCAGAGTAAAGTTAAGACAGAAAATAGTTCCATGGTGAGCAGTTAAGTCTGAACACTTGCAATTTTTGCTGCTCTTTTCTGGGAGAGAATTTAATGTTGAAAATAGTCTGGCTCAAATTCCTCTATTACTCATGCATTTTTGTTCTAAGAGGTTTGATAGGAAGCCACAGTATTGGACTTTAACAGTCTCTGATGAATGTATGGGGATGTTTGATAAACCATTTGCCTCAAAAACTTTCATATCAAACTTACCTTTTTCAGAACTAAAATCAGCCATAAGCAACTTAAGAAGATTATTCATCCCTCTGTTTAATTACTGTGAGATCCAAACTTGTAAAATCACTAACACCCATCTAAACTTGTCTTTCCAAATGCTCATTGATGTTTAATCAACCACATTTTCTTCAGATGGTACTAAAGGCAATCAAGAATATGCACTGAGTGCCACTGTCTTCTGTCCACTACATAAAGTATAACAGATTTTTTTTTAAAAATGAAGTCCCTTTTTTCAAATAGTTTACACATAATATTCATGAAGAAAGGGGTATTTGCAAAACACATTCCAGCATAAGAAAATTAATGTTGTACATGCAGAGTAGATAAGTGAGGTGGTGTTATGCAATCCTGAATTGGGCAAGAGCTAAGTTTGGAAATGAGGGCACAGTGATGAAGAATGGTAATTTCCCAAGGGCAGAGAATAGCATATGAGAAGACTGAGGGGAAAATAGGCAAGTCCTATTTAGCTAATAATTAGCATATTTTGCTAGCAAGAGGAGAAATTTGTGCAATGACATAATAAGAAATAAATCTGGAAGAGATGCTAGACCCTTCATCTGGTAGCAGATGCAGAAAGAATTAGATAGGGAGAGAGGATGGTGGCAGGGAGACCAGTTGGGAGGCTGTTTTCATAGTCCGCATGTGAGGTGATAAGAGGTAGAGAGTGGTGACCTGGATACTCTCAGAAAAAGGCAAATCTAAAGAAGAAGAGGGATAGGTGGAATGAGGTGGTATGAAAAGTGAAAAATGAAGGAAAACAGTCAATAAAGTTTCTAAGGCTTAAGAAATTTCATTTCATCAAAGGAATTATTTTAGAGTATTTAACTTACCTTCTTAACTGAACATCCTGACACTGTAAGGACCAGAATAGAGACAACACAAGGGTAGGTGTATTTGCTACTGGAGCAACTCCTGAAATATTTGCAGGAGAGTAAGGTCAGGGAAGGCAAAGTGATTCTGCAAATCTGTTTTAAAATGAATAATTACACTCACTACACTGAGTATAATCTCAAATTCTCAAAGAAGTAATTGATGAAGTTTGGTCCTTTCGGTCTTCTGATTCTATTGAAATTCCTCACCATACTTTGGTGTAAAGAATTATGGTCTTAAAATAGAGGCATTGAGTTATTCAATTATTAAAAACTTCAGGAGGCAGAGATTGGGGTATCACTAGTTTTAAAATAGAGAAACTGGACAATATTTACAAAGAGCAATAAAAGGGATATTCTGAAGTGTAATGGAGTGGTGAGGAGGTGCAGTGAGTGCTATTGTGAAGAATAATAAAGAATTGATGACCACATAAAATTTGAATCCAATGAATCCAAATTTTCACCAAAATTGAAGACAGAATGATTACTATCTTTAAAATTATGAAGGAAACTTTGTAAGGGACATTAGTATTAATAAAATTAGATAACTGTTGTTAAGGACAACAACCCAAATCCTGTAGCTTAAAACAATAAAAATGTACTGCTTGCTCACATCACAGTCTAATGAGGATCGGACAGGATTATGGGTAAAGGCTTCTGCTCCACAGTCATTCAGAGCTGGCTTTTTCTATTTTGCTTCTCTGATCTCTCGATCAGAGGAGTCTTCTCCATTCAGCCAGTAGATGGGCGGGGGGTAGGGGGGAGGAAAAGAGAGTATGGAGAAAGACAAATTGGCAGATAAAAACCACTCACATTCCAAGTGGTGTGTGGCGGGGTAAGATATGTAGTCTAGCTGTTTGTCCAGAAGGAAAAGGAAATGGAGTTTAATGAACAAATGAACATAGTCTCCATTAGTAAGACATTGAGCATTTCTTTTCCATAATGTCAGAAGATGAAACAAAATATAGGCAGTAAAATTAGAGGAAAAAGAGATTTTACTGTCTGAAGTACAAACACCATTATAGATAAAGAGTTTCTAAAGATGGTGGCCATGTCTTATTTCTTGCTGTAGTCAAAGGACCCTTAACAGTGCTGGTCGCAGAAGCAGTTCTCACATCACATTTCTTGAATAAATGGACAAATGAATCTGGCAACATCTGTGAAGTTCCAATTCCTAGAGCCCTTAAAATATGAGGGGTATATATATATATATATATATATATATATATATATATATATATATTCATTACATATGTATATGTATATGCATATATGTATATACATACATATATATTCATTTCCTTCTTTCAGTGAGTAATTTTTTTTGTTCTCATTTAAAAAAATGGATTAGATTATCTCTTTACATCTTGTCTAGGTCTAGGATTTTAGGATTCAAAGTCAATTTGTGGTTGGAGATCAAAGTTTCTTAAGCATTTTGCCAGTCAAACAAATCATTCTTCCTCAGAACATTCAGACAATTTAGTTCTATGAGGCCACCCAATGTAGTTTATTGCTCCTCACCACATAGCCCTTTTTCTTAAATATATACTTTACATGCTGACTTATTGCCAATAAAAACATGGCCTTTATTTTTTTGCAAAGGGTACTTTTATATCTATAATTATCATATTGGATGGAACAATAGGGATTAGATTAACCTCCTTTACTGGCCACAGTAGCAGTTCCACAAATGAATTCGATATACAGAAATATCCAAGTTTCTGCCCTTTTTTGACATATAATCTAGACAGCCAATACATTTCGAGCATCCCCACCACCACCTTCTTGAGGCAGAGAGTGTAGAAAATGAACAACACGAAAATAGGTATGCCATTTATTTCATCCTGAACAATTCCTTAACCTTCTGTGCCTGTATTTTCTCACCTGGGAATAATAATGGGGATAATAATACACATAGGGTTGTTGTAAACATTGAGAATGAATGTATATAAAGTGCTCAGAACAATGTTTGACACAAAATAAGCACTATATGACAGTTACTATTATTATTATTATTATTATTATGCAAAAATGGCACCACTGACCCACCACCCATGAGAAATGCATTTTTATTTTGACTTCCAAGTGGTGGAGACTGGCTATTTAGTTTCTTGTGTGACTGCCTGTAGGACCAAGGACACTCACTTTCTAGACAGCTGGCTGAGGCTAGAGGTGCATTCTGTGGTCATGAAACAGATCAGAGCTAACTGGCCCATACAAGAAACAACCTACAGTAACTTTGACCTCATTAGTAATGTGTTCTGAGCTAGACAAAAAACAGAACTCTCAGAACATGGATTATTCAGATTTGCTGTCCATGTTAATCAAGATCTCCAGATGATTGCTTGATATTCTCTTTCACTTTAGCTAGGTTTACATAAGACCAAAACATCTGGATAAGAAGTGAAAAAATGCAGATGTTTAAGCCACATGATGGGAAACATCCAGATGTCTCGAATTTGGATTTGTCACTTTGTTCTTTGTTTTAAAAGAAAGAGAAGCCAAAAGAAAACAAACAAACAAACAAACAAACAAACACTCCACCTTGGTTTGTCTTTTTTTTTAACCTGGGTAAAATCAAGCATCTTTTTTGCATAGAAATTTAAAATTCCCATAGCTGATTAGTTAGTAAGCTTGTTGATAATATCACTAGAAGAGCTGTGTTTCAGAAGGTTTTTTTGTTTTTGTTTTTGTTTTTTTTTTTTTTTACTTAAAGAAGACATCTGATCCATGAGAAGCATTTGCAAGAAGTGATTACTTTCAGAGTGAGATGATATTTTGGAAGAGTTGATCATAATGAAGAATCTGGGACAGTATGGCTGGGATAATATAAACAGTAAAGGAAAATTGGCTAAAAAAATTCTTCAGAAATATTTTCTAAGAATATCTGAGTTTAACTGAAGGAGTAAGGAATCAAGTCCAGAATAATACATAGAAATATTTTCTTTTATTTATGAAATGACTGGATATTTGCTGTCTGGAAACCAACAGAGAGAGTTGCTATAGACGTGAACAAAATAGGTAGTCATTTATTGAGGATGATTTGAAGGAAATCAAAATTCGTGAGAAAGTCCCTTAAATGCCTATCATTAGTATTCTAAAATAATTTTAGCGAGGTTAAATCATGATGTTCCCAGGAATTTGCCACAATCTGGCCTTTATAACTCTACCAAACTCTTCTATCAGGAAATAAAGCATATTTACTAGATACTACGTTAACACAGGTATTAACCTTTGTGATTTTAGAACTAGATGAGACCTTCAAGGTCATCTATTTCAAACCCTGTATTTTATTTATGAAAAAAACTGAGGCCCAGAAACAAAGTGACTTGCTCAAGTGACATAGAGTACAGAAGGCTATAGTTATGGGGCACTTGATGGGTAAGTTTTGACAAAAGTGGAAGGAGACAGAGACAAAGTAGGAAGGATTCTGGAATTCATAAAGGCACTGGGTACACTGGAATGCTGGGAATATGCTGAAGATAGGTATGGGAGTTAGGTGGACACCAAGCAGAAGACCCAACATGAGTAAGCTTCACCTGTAAATAATTTTGTTAATATACACAACACTACTTACAAATCGCAGCCTTTGTGATTGCTCCATTTTCCACAGTGGTTAAAAATCATTGAGTATAATGTTGTTTGAGACTTGGATCAGATCATTTGACAGATAAAGATGTAAAGGTTTAAGCTTTCCCCCAAAGGCTCAAATAATGCTTCAAAGTACTAAGCTCAGGTTTAGGAAGCTGGTTTTGACTATCAGGTAGTGATCAATTGCATAAACGCATGACAAATAAAACTACCTTCAAATCAAAGTGAGTCTTTCCAGTTATCTAGCACTGTCTGTTGCATTCTGTGTGGAGAAAATACAAATCAACTATTCTCAAATGCTTTGAAAGACATGATTAATATATATATTTATTATTAATATATATTAATAATAAATATATATAAACTTTCTGCACACCTGGGTTTCCCCAAGTAGGAAAAACAAAAATAATTTTTTGTTTATAGTCATGGGGCTACAAATCATAGATCTTAGTTGGAAATATTCATAGATATCAACTATTTTAACCTCACTCTTAAAATAGAAATCCCCAGCCTTCTTAAAAGTATTCCCATATAATGAAGAAAAGCCTAAATTAGGACATATTTTTTTTTCAAGTATTAGGACCAAAAATCTATATAATTATTTAATAATAACAATTACCACATTATGGCCATTTTGTCTAACATAGTTGAAATCTATCTGGGATTTAAAATGTATGCATTAAAGAGAAATATAGAATATCAGTATATAATTCAACCATTACACTATACCCAACCATTTATCATTTTGATATAAAAACAGTAATGTTGCCAGTGGAAACAGAAAACAAATTGTCAGCATTTTTCCTTGAGCATGATAGAACCACAAAGTCATAGACTAGGCAGTAAAATTTGTTTAAAATGTTCAGTGTTTCAAGACAAGCCAGATTACTATGGGAGAAATACTGCAAACTACTCATTTAATTTATTTTGCACTGATGCCAATTAGCTTTATTGGGTTTAAAGATTTGTTTTTCCCTTCCCTTCCTTTCCTTTCCCTTCCCTTTCCTTTGAATTAAGCAAACCCCATTCTGAGCAACATTGTGGAGGATGAGGGTCATCAATCTCTCTTTTCCCTTTTCAATTCCAATTACAACCCAGGATTATTAAATGGTAAAGCCAAGTCTAGACTTTATTCCTTCATTTATGCCAGTTCTTTAAACCTTTTCTCTTCTTCTCTACTATTGGTTTCCTTTAATCTCTTAAAATATGGAATGCTAGACTTGAAAGGGTTCCTGATAAATCATCTAATCCTTTTATTTTAAAGATAGGGACACTGAGATTCAGAAAGGTTAAATGATTTATCTAAAGCCAGAGAACTAATTAGTGACAGAACTAAAACTTAAATCAAGGATTCTTGACTGACCTCTCTTTCCACTATCCCGATCAAGTTCTCAGCAATTCATAGACTAGATTATTATAATATTTATCCATTCATCTAATTTTTTTAGGTGGAAGGCAGCATCTTTATGTCACATGGATTTATTTGTGAGATCGTAAAACATTTAATCAAATATACTATATACACAAAAGGACCAGAATCAATTTTGAAACTTCCTCCCCCCACAAGTATCATCCCCAGTTGTAGGAGAGAAAACATATTAGTCTGAATTATGGAAGCTTAACTTACCCGTAAATTTGGTCTTGTTCTCCCAAGCAAGTTGGGAACATAAGACATTATTTAGATTCTACTAATCTGATTGAGATGACTGTTTTTAATATGAGAAGCACTATGAGCAGCAATTCTGGAGCTAGACCATCTAGATTCAAATTCCATATTTGAATTTATCAGCTATTTCACTTCAAGGAAGCTACTTAAATTCTCAGTACCTCATTTTCCTCAGCTGTAAAATAGAGATGAGGAGGTGCTGATAACAATAGTGTCCACTTCATAGAATTGTTAAGAAGTTTAAATGAGCACGTAAAGTGCTTAGAAGAGAGCCTCGCACATAGTATGTGCTATAAAAATGTTAGCTGTTACTTTTATTTTCCTGTTGTATAGTGAAATAAAAGTTGACTCAGCAAATTAATGCACAACATTGAGCATTGCAGAGACTGTTTTAAAGTATTTTAACCATGAAATATATGTAAGGAAAAGTGTTGTTAATTACTAGTTATGTCTATACATTAAGCCTGGCTGAGTACATCCTTTCCTTGAAAATATCATCATAATCTTTTTTCCAATTTCTATTTTTATTTTAAACATTATTCTTTGTGAAATTAGAAAGTGGTTCAGACTTTTTATTAATTTAGTAAATAGATCCTCCAACTACTCTCGAATTAGTGAGCTGTGATTGTATCTCAAAACTCCCTTTTCCCCCAAAATGATAACAAATCTAAACATTATTTTTGGACAGACTCAATCTGCCAAGTCCCTTGGATTTTCCACTCACAAAGATTTCAACAGGTTTGAAAGGTCAAAGCAATAAATAGGAAGTTCACCAGGTAAACAAGCTAATGCATAGTTGTGGCTTTTAGGCAATCACGAGTTGAAATGAGTCGACCATGTGACATAGCTGTTTAGAAAGCAAATGCTATGTTACAATAGAGCAATACAAATGGAATGTCCAGTTCAAGTGAGGAACTCAGCACTGGTAAGACTACACCTGGTAAGCTGTGTTCATTTCTGGGCACCCACATTTTAATAGGAACTTTACCAGTCTAGAGAGATTTCAGAAGATAGTCCAGCTGGTGAAATTTCTGAAATCATGCTGTGGAGGCATGATTAAAGAAACTGGAAGCGTTTTTTCTGAAAAAGAGAAAATTTAGCCAGAATTTGACGTGGAAGCAAAATTAGACATAATCAGTGTAACTCCAAGGGGAGAACCAAAATAATGAATAGAACTCATGAGAAGGCAAATTTTAGGCTCAGGATCAGAAAGCTCTAGCTAAGGGTACAAAATATCCATAAATGAAATGGGCTGCCTTGTAAAACAGTAAACTCTGTCATTGGAATCTATCAGAGACTATGAGAATACAAAAAGGATTTCTGCTTTAAGAGTGAGGATAAAATAGTTGATATCTAAGAATATTTCCAACTCATATCTATGATTTGTAGCCTCATGACTATATTCTCAGATAGCTAAAATATCCATTTATCTTCTTCTCCACCCTGAACACTGCTACAATATTGTCAGACTATTTTTTCTACTCAAGTTTTCTTTGCTATTATTCTCTCTCTCTCTCTCTCTCTCTCTCTCTCTCTCTCTCTCTCTCTCTCTCTCTGTGTAATTGTTTTGTATCTGGTCATTTCATCTTCTCAGGTGGATTCTAAATTCATGGAAGATAAGGACTGTTCCATTTTTAAACGTTTCTTTGTATCTTTAGAGAAGTTACTACTTTGTTAGTTACTGCTCACTAAACTCTTGTTGATCAATTGAGTCTACTTAGAAAGTTTTATTGAGCACTCTCTTTGCCAGGGACAATTTTAGTCACTAGTTTACTGAAGGGAACAAAACAAATACAAATGCATGCTCCCACAGAGCTTACATTTTAATGGATGGCCAATGAACTAAAAAAGTAGGACTTGAAATAATAGTTCATATGACATACCCTTCTATAAAACTTTCTTGCACACAACCAAAATGAGTTGAACGAAACAGCATTGACCTTACCATGTGGAACACTTTCAGAAATTGTATTCTTTCCCCTCTGTTTTAAAATACCTATTAGAAGGGTCATCTTCCATGTTTGTATGAATGAGAATATATCCTAGAAGCTTCTAGCCTTGTCCAGTCTAATTAGATCCAAATCAAGTTGACTACCACGAAGACAGAATTACTGAATTTGGCTGTCGAAAGTCACGTTTGCCCAGTGAGCTGTGTTCTTTGGCTTTATACTTTTAAATGAAAATTCAACCACACCATTTCTAGGAGTTATATTAGACATATTATTTTAAGTCACCAATAGTCAGAAATTGTTAGTCAACATGAAAATTGAAATCAATCAGTAGATATTGAGTTCCTATTACATGATGAAAATTGTGCATATAAAGTATAAATCATGACCCTTGCTTTCATGATGCTAAATAAGAAACAAAATGTACCAAATGTGAAATATAAGCACTTCCTATGTAACCCGCCTCATCTCACCAAACCAAGCATATGTATTGGGAGTAGTATTAGGGAAGGAGTGACTTAATGAGAAATGAGAGCTCCAGGTGGACCAAACCTGAAAACCCCTCAATTCTGATGTTGTACCTCAATGCATGAAACCCTGTTTCTGAGAAAGTAGCTTAGGAAATTGAAGGAGCTCTTTTTCTCCCCACTCTTCACTTCTCCCACAGACCAATGCAGACTATGGAATGTAAGTCCACAAACCGCCACATCTCCACTCTTTACCTTGTGAGAAGGCCAAAAATGTTTAGCTATGTCAGTGGGTCCAATAGCCAAACCTCATATTTTTATGCATAAATAATTGGGAGTATGTGTAACCCTCTGTCCTCTAGGTTTTCAGGGACTAGGAGAGTGTAAATCATCTTAGAGTGCTGAATAAATGCAGATTGATAAAGAAATGTACACAGGTTTACACATATAAATTCAAAGATATTAATATGCTGGAACATTTTCTCCAGCAACCTACAAATAACAACTGGACCTCAAATATTTGAAGAAGATTTATAAGTCCAGCAACAGTTCCTTTGCTGTTTCTCCTTTAGGAGCTACAAGTGGTGATTTTTATGTGACTTCTAACAGCTCAGCTAGTGGTCTGTAAGTTCCAGCAGCTTGAGTAAGGAGACTAAATCTCAAGGTGTGAGGGTACAATCACAAAACCAGTTTTTACAATCAAGAAAGTTCTAGTCTCTTTTCATGAGAACTCCCCAAATAGAAAGAAAACTCCTCTTGAGAGGAAACTTCTTTTGGGCCCAGAGACCTTTATTTTTGTCTCTGAAGAGGTCTCTTAAAACATATTTGTGTAGGTTTATTTACAATGATAGTTCTGAACTATTTCCAGAAGCCCATCTATGGGTGCCATTAACCATCGGTGGCCCCCAAATTAAGTGCCTCCTTTAGAAGTTAAAAACTGAACGTAAGAAAAAAAAAGATGCACAAGAAGAGAAAAGGTAGGGGATTTAACTTAATATTTTCAAGTGAAACAAATATTCAAAGAATGAAAGCAATTTAGAATAACACCTGTGATAGCCCCATTCCAGAATTAAAACAAAACAAAGAAAAAGAAATGAGAGGAGTTGTCACAAAACTATGAGCTTTTCACTTTGCAAAAATAAAAGCAGAATATGCTTAAAGATATTCTTGCTGGATGTAGAAACTGTGACCCTTGGCTGCTATCATTTTTTTTTCTATTTTTCCTGCCAAACAACTGTTATGAAAGAATATCTCCAGGCATTCATTCTACCCTGAGGGTTAAAAAAATGTACAGGATGGAAACTGGCAGAGTGCTGAAGTTGGCGGACTCATCTGCCTTGCTGAAGCTTCTAGAGACCTTCAAGGGCTCTAGGGATGAGGGAGTTGTCTTTTTTGAAGAAAATCAGGCCACAAAAAAGTGTCCAAGTCTTCAGAAACATTAAGCCATCGCAGCAGATACAAGTAGAAAAAAAATTCTTCAGTGTAGATCCCATGGTCTCAGAATGATGCTTTTACATTAAGAGTATCTATAGGAAATGCTTTTGCAAACACAAATAATCAGAAACCTTCTTCAGTTGAAGAAACGGGCAACAAAACAGCAGAAACATTATATAGTGGGAGGAGATAAACGATTAAGGCTTTGAGACAGGACTCTGGGATTAAAATTCTCAAAAAGAATTATATGGCAGCTGAAATCACCCTCAGATATTACCAGGTTACCGAGGATATTTTTATTATTCTCCTGCCTCCAGGAAAAGCAACATCATACTGTCTCTTATATAATTAAGTTTCTCAACATAATTTTATGAGTTCCTCTTATAAGCCCTGAACTTAGCAAAAAGAACACAACAGAGAGAATAGTGAATAAAGTTTTTATTCTTAAGGAATTCACAGTCCATTCTAGTAGGGAAAATAGAAATTAAAATATATAATTATAACTGTGTCCTAAGTGAACTAACAGAAGTATATACAAGATATTTGGTAGAACAAAGAAAGGAGAAACTAAGTCTTTTTGGGGAGATAACACTTTGACTTAGGTCTTGAAAGAAGAATAAAAGTTTGCTAAGTGACCAAGTAGAAAGGCATTCCAAGCAAAAGGTACAGAAAATACAAAGACATCAAGAGATGAAATAGCATGCATATCTGGAGAAGTGCAAACAAGATATTCTTACTGAAGCATATCGCATGAGAAGTTAAACAGAAGAAAGTTAGTGTTTCAGTTAGAACCATTGACTTCCTTTTTTTTTTTATTTTTCAATTACAGTTGACATTCAATATTATTTTATATTAGTTTCATGTGTACAGCATAGTGGTTAGACATTTATATAATTTACAAAGTAATTCCCCCCAGTAAGTCTAGTACCCTCCTGGCACTATACATAGCTATTACAATATTATTGACTATATTCCCATATATTTATTCTCTATGACTATTTTGTAACTACCAATTTGTACTTCTTAATCTCTTCACCTTTTTTAATCAGCCCCCCACCCTCCCCGCATATGGCAAACATCAATTTATTCTCTATCTATATAGACACAGTGATTTTCAATGGCCATGATTTGTGACACCCAAGAGAGTTATAATTAGGTATTAGGCTGACCTTAAGGAGCTTTTTCACTTGATATCAGGGCTGTCAAATGGCTAACATTATTTTTAAAAATATATATGCCTTTATCTCCAAAAGGTATTTTTATGTATCTTCTGTCCCCCTAAACTCAATAATTTCAGAGTGCAAATATGAACCTCGCTGCTGAAACACAGATTTTCACAAAAGCAACATGATAGTGACTGCTTATCTCCTATTAAAAAAGTCAGTAGAGTTCTTTGCTAAATCAATAAGATAAAATCATGGTTACATTTGGGAGCTGAAATTCATGTAACATAAAATTAACTATTTAAAGTGTATCTCAGTGTCACTTAGTATGTTTAGAATGTTGTGTTACCAACACCTTTATCTGGTGCCAAAACGCTTTTATCACACCAAAAGAACACCCCACATCCATTAAGCAGTCACTCCTTCCCCACCTCTTCCCAGTCCGTGGCAACCACAGTATGCTTCCTTTCTCTACATTTGTGTCTACTCTGGATATTTTATAAAAATGGAACCATTCCGTATGTGACCTTTTGTGCCTTGCATATTTCACTTAACATCACATTTTTGAAGTTCATCAATGTTGTAGCATACATCAGTACTTCTTTTTATGGCCAAATGATATTCCATTATATGGATATTCCACATTCTGTTTATCCTCTTATTAGTTGGTGAATGTTTAGGTTGTTTCCACCTTTTGGTTTTTGTGAATAGTGCTGCTATGCACATTCATGTGCATAATTTTTTGAACACCTGTTTTCAGGTCTTTTGGGTATATACCTAGAAGAGAAATTGTTGGACCATATGGTAATTTTATGATTTACTTTTCAAGGAACGACTAAACTGTTTTCCATTATAGTTGTACCATTTTACGTTTCTACCAACAATGTATGAGGGATCCAATTTTTCTACATCCTCACCATTTGTTATTTTCATCTAAAAAAAAAACTATGGTCATTCTAGTGGATATGAATGAGATAGAACTGGCTACAATATAAGATGGAGAGAAAAATCTACTTCAAGTCCACTTTGGTGGGCTATCACATCCATTAGAGGAAACTTTGGTTGATCTCTGTCTAGAGCATTAAAATCTATGGATAGTTAGCACCATTGCTGAAAACCATGATTGTCAATCAGTCACAAATATCATGTTTAAAAAAAAATATATATATATATATATATATATATATATATATATATATATATATATATATATATATATATATATATATATCCTTAACTCAAATATTCAAAAGGAGAATAGATAAATTATATAACCATATCCACCCACATATATAGAAAAAGTAAAAACCACACTCAAATTTCATGGTAAGATAGAACATCTTTATCTCTTATAAAAAATATATTTCTATATTAACATTAAAACCTGTACATGCTATTTGTTCTGCTGAAAGTTCAATTGTGTAAAATATCTGAGCCTGCTAAACCCTGGAGCCAGTTCAGGACTTCTTTATCACCAATAAGAGCTGTAATAATTTTCCAGTGATTTCAATTCTGATCACACCCCTGAGGGAACTAAGTTGCATGGGTGGGGTAGAGAGCAAAGAGCTTCATATGAAAATTGTAGTATTGAGCAGTTTCTGGCAAGCCAAAGCAGCTGGATGAGCAGCATAAAGAAATTCATATGATCCTGGGACCAGATTATATGATGATTTCTTACTTCCAGAACACAAGGCCAGCAAACATTGCCAAAATGAATTATCCCACAGATGAGTCTCACGGTCAAAAGCAGCATAAAATCCACAGGAGAAAACAAAACTTGAGAACCATTTTGTCCTTAAATATATGCATTATATAAGTTGTATATTATACCAATGAGCAGCTAGTGAAAAAAAATTCTAGGTATTTAGGTCTCTCTATGAGTCCAGATATATAACTCAAGACCTAAGGAAGAGTTTCTTAAATGTCTAAGAGACAAGAAATCATAATGGAAGATTAAAGAAAGGTGAAGTAAGGTGGAGAAAGTTTTCACCTGTGAAATTCTTCAAGAAAAAAAAAAGATATTCATTTATTGTCCTTATTGGACCTGCCATAAGCACAAGAATAGATGGTGCCTTCCCTTATGGAGAGAAATTTTTATGGATGCTTGGGAAAGCATCCTGACCTACTCCAAAAAGATCTACCCTATTAGTCTGCTTTATTACCTGAGAATTTCAATATTAGACTAATTCTTTCAGCTTTAGGCATTATCTCTAGGGGACAAAGAAGGTCAGAATCAATGCAAAAGCTTTGCCCTAGAGAAATGTATTAATAATAACATTCCAAACAACATGATACTTGAATTGATATAGTGTTTACTTGTGTGGAGCACTATGCTAAATATCTTAGGTGTACTATCTCATTTAATCTACACTATGAGGAAGGTGATATTATTAGTCCTCTCTTGCCAATGGGGAAACTGAAGCTCCAAGGTCATAAGAGACTTGGATAAGTTTATACAATATTACCTATGTAAAGATTCTTATTTAATAAGAAGAAAAAATACATAAAGCTCTCTTTTTCAACCAAGTGATAGAATTAGTGGTGAAAACTGCCATCACAAAATGGATTTTCCTATTACATAAAAAAAAGGAAAAAAAATCAGCATTCTATAGAGAACCTGATAATTTCAATGTTAAGAGGGAAAGGCTGCCGGGGATGGAGATCAGTGAGAAAAGTTTAGCAAAACTATTAAAACCATTTTGAAATTAGACTGTATATTCCTGAAAAACAAGAATTTTGCCACAAAGTATTTGTATTCATTCTTTCATGACACTTGTGGTAGAAAAAAACACTATTATTTATTTTATATTGCAGGATAATCGACATATAACACTATATTAGTTTCAGGTATACAACATAAAGATTTGATATTTGCATATAATGCAAAATGATCACCACAATGTCTAGTTAACATAAGTCACCATACAGAGTTACAGTCTTTTTTCTTGTGATGAGAACTTTTATAATCTACCTGTTTAACAACTTTCAAATATACAACACAGTATTATTAACTATAGCCATCCAACTGTACATTGCATCCCTATGTCTTATTTATTTTATAACTGGAAGTTTGTATCTTTTTACTCTGTTCATCTATTTTGCCCACATTGAGATCTCTGCCTCTGGCAACTACCAATCTGTTCTATCTATGAGCTTTGATTTTTTTTCCCCTTAGATTCTACATATAAGTGAAATCATACTATATTTGCCTTTCTCTTTTTTACTTATTTCACTTGACATTATGCCCGCAAGGATCATTCATGTTCTCATAAATGGTAAGATTTATTTTTATAAATGAATAATATTCTTGTGTGTGCGTCACCTTTCTTCATCCATTCATCTGTAGATTTACATTTAAGTCGTTTCCATATCTCGGTTATTGTAAATAATTCAGCAGTGAACATGGAAGTCCATATATTTTTTTGAGTTAGTGAAGTTGAGCATCTTTTCATGTTCCTGTTGGCCATTTGAAAGTCTTCTTTCGTAAAGTGTCTATTCAGATCTTTTTCTTATTTTTAATCAAATTGAATTTTTGCTATTAAGTTGTATGAGTTCTTTATATCTTTTGGATATTAGCCCTTTATCCCATTTAGTAAGTTGCCTTTTCATTTTTTCAATGGTTTCCTTTGCTATACAGATTTTTTTTTTTTAGTTTGATGTGGTCCTGTTCATTTATTTTTGCTTTCGTTGCCTTTGCTTTTTGTGTTAGATCCAAAATATCATTGCCAAGATCAGTCAAATAGCTTACAACCTATGTTTTCTTCTAGGAGTTTTCACAGCTTGCATTCAAATATTTAATCTATTTTGAATTAATTTTTATGTATGGTGTAAGATAGTGGTCTAGTTTCATTCTTTTGCATGTGGTTGCCCAGTTTTCCTAACATCATTTATTGAAGAGACTGTCTTTTCCCATTGAATATTCCTTCCTCCTTTCTTGTAGATTAATTGATCATGTAAGTATGAGTTTATTTCTAGGTTTTCTATTCTGTTCCATTGATCTATGTGTCTTTTTCTGTTTCAGTATCAAACTGTTTTGATTACTATAGCTTCATAGTATAGTTTGAAATCAGGAAGCGTGATACCTCAAACTTTATTCTTTTATCTCAAAACTTTATTCTTTTAACTCTTTTGTCTATTTAGGGTCTTTTATGTTTCCATATAAATTTTAAGATTATTTGTTTTAGTTATGTGAGAAATGCCATTGGTATTTTGATTGAGATTGCATTGAATTATAGTTTGTTTTGTGTAATATGGACATTTTAATGATAGTAATTTTTTCAGTCTATGTATATGGAGTATCTTTCCATTTATTTTTGTCTTTTTCAATTTCTTTCATTAATGTCTTGTAATTTTCAGTGTATAGGTCTATCATCTTTTTGGTTAAATTTATTTCTGAGTATTTTATTCTTTTTGAAGCACAAAGAAACCTAGTATTTTAAAAATGTTGTTGGATATTAAGAGTAGTGTCAGACACCATTATTAGTTAGGACCAGATTTTTCTTCAAGAGACATTTAACTCGAAAGAAACCCAAAATAAACAAAATTGTTGGTATTGCTCTTTCTGTTGTGTAGGTGTAGGTGATCCAGAGTAGTATTATACATAATAATCTCAGGAAACCAAGTTTCTTTTTACTTATTCTTCTGCTCTGTTCTCACCTTATGATTCAAAACAGCGGTTAGAGTCCCAGCCATTATATTCTTATGTTAGCTATCAAGAGGGAGGTGCAGAAGAAAAGCACACCTTCTCTCTTTAAGAACACTTTCTGGAATTCAAACAATTCACTCCCACATTTATCCCTGTATCAATTACCTATTGATGCATAATAATTATCTCAACATATAGCAGGTTTAAAAACTCACTATTCTGTGGTCAGGAATCTGGGCATGGCTTAGCTGCATCTTGTATCTCACAGTCTCTCATAAGGCTACAATCAAGGTGTTGGCTGAGGCTGTGTTTCAGGTGAAGGCTTGACTTGGGACAAATCCACTTCCACCTTTACTCACATAGAAGTTGACAAGATTCATTTTTTTGCTGGCACTTGGCTGGAGGTTGCCCTCTATTCCCTGACAGTTCCTTTTTCTCTAACCTGATCCCTTAGTCACATGGTCACCACTAGATTCAAAAAGGCCTGGGGAAAAAGTCTTTATTCTAGGTAAACATGTGGCAAAATAAAATTAATCTTTCTAAGAAGAGTAGTACTATTTTACAAATTTCGTCCCATTGATTCTCATAATTACCCTGTAAGGTAAGCAATATTACCCCCATTATATAGATGAGAACTTTAAGGCCTAGTGTCTGTTAGGTAAATTTTCCAGAGGTATAAAACCAATTAGGCTAAGTGGAGAAAATAAAAGAGATAAAGGATGAAACAACTGTGCTTGAAGAGTTCTAATCACTCTAATCTTCTAATCTGTATCAGGGCAAGTACCTCTTGTTTCCATATATTCCACATCCTCTTATTTAATATGAATCAGGCTTCCATGCAGATGAGTGTGTGATCATGTTCAAATCTCAGCCATTTTTAAGCATTGTGAGTTTGGCATATTATTATGGTATAAATTAACCGATAAGAACTAAAAAAAAAAAAAAAAACAAGGTGATTCTATAAGCCACTAAATACTAGGAGAGACCAGTTGGATTGTAAATTTTTTGAGGGTAGCATACATGACTTTCTTTTTTTATTTCCAAAGGTATGGTCACAGTAATCACCCCAAATTTCTTGGGTGTGATGGGTTTTATTTTCTTTAATCTGATCAATATATTTTAATTGACACATTGATAATTTACATAGATAAGTGCAATACAGAAGGTAATAAATGACTAACTGAAATAACTATGGCCTTGATCATCCAAATGGCTTCTTCGATAAACTCAGCTGAGTGAATACCTAGAATAAGAAAATGATTTTAATAGGTAAGTCCTGTCCTGTATAAAGTCGAAGACATTTTCATTACCAAAGACCCAAAACCAGGACTTAAAATTGGTTTGCACAGAGAATGCAGAATTCTAGTTGTCTGGTGAGCTCAGATTCGCAGAACCTTCCCTAAACTAACTATCCCCTTGCCACTTATACCCTTAAGACCACTCTTGTCTCTTGGAGGTTCTGGTTCCAATATTCATTTTCTTTTATTCTCCAATCCCACTGTGACACCCCACAGAATTTTATCTTGGTATTTTATTCTCTACCTTCTTGTTTCTTTTCCCCCACCTCTCTCTTGCTTTATATTTTTTCCACTCCCTTTTTTTTTTATATGACCCTCTCATTAAAGTGGAGAACAGATCATATCTAATAGAAGGAAAAGAAAATGAGCAAAAGTTACTCATGTTCTTTTTATCCTTATATCAATTCTAATCTTGTCTTGAAATATGTCCATTGTTGTGTCCACTGAGCATAAGCTGAGGTCTAAATAATTCCTTGGGTATGGTTAAACTTGGAAGGCTCCTTTTAAGAAAATAAGGGTCTCTATGAATTCTTTGAGATGGTTTAAAGGGGAAACATTAAAAAGTTCCCATAATCAATCTGTCTATGTACTCTTGCATGTTAGGTTCACCACCTCCACTTAGTTGCTTTGCAAAAGTCTTCAAATTTATGCTCACAAGCTGGGTGGAAGTGAAAGTCACTAATGTTTATAAAAATCACAAAAAGATGTTTATAACTGGGACTACAGTGTAGGAAGGCTCACTTTGGCTATAACTTCTACAATATGTTCTTTACTCTTTGCCTTACATCAGTAATAAAACCGTGTTAGTAATAGAATTTTGACAGCCTCTTAATTCTGGCAGAGCTTCCAAGAGTGCCATAAAAGACAAAAGAAATCTAGAGCATATGAGATACTTGGAAGATAATACCTAGTTCAAAAGTCAAGAATATCACTTAGACATGAAAATCTCAGTTTTGAATTATAATGAGAGATGAAGTTGATATCAGTAAATTTGTGTGTCTGTCAAGCATTCTAAAAGAAAACCTTGGAAGATAATTTATATATTAAGGTCCACATATGGAAACCACCAGGCTCTATTGTAGCTAAGTCCTTCTTTGCTGGGAAATGACTTATCAAATGAGCTTAAACATATTAAAATATCAATGGCTATTCAAAGCCAACAGAAATGTCAACACGCTAAAAAAAGGTTATAAGAAGTGTTAATGCATTTATTTGGAGCTTTTTCATGGGAATACATAGCTGTTCCAGTAACCTTAACCAAAGAATATAGGCCTCTTGCTGTGAAGGTTGGCTTCCTCTGAACAGTATGTGTAAGGGTACAATTTATTAACTACCTACCATGTTCTAAGTACTGTGTATGTGCTTCACATATATCATCCTATTTAATCTTCTCAATACCTGTGTTTGGTAGATATTATTATCTTTGTTTTATAAGAGAAAACATCAAGGCCCAGAGAAGTTAAGTAATTGGTTCAATGATAATACATGACTAGAAAGTGACATAATTCAGAATCAAATCTAAGCTAGCCTGACTCCAGGACCAATGCTCACTCTGAGGGATTCTCTGCCAAAGCAGGAAAAAACGTAAAGGTTTTTCTGGCTTGTTCAGAAAGGAGGACTGACAGATTGACTTCCAGAATTACATTCGTAGCTCTGGTCAAGATGGAGGAGTAGATAAATGCAATGTTCGTCTCATCCCATAAACACCTCAAAATTACAACTAAATTACAAAACAAGCATTATTGAGAATTGCCTGAAGTCTAGCTGAACATACATCATATAACAAAGAGTACACAGAAGAAGCCACCCCAAGGCTAGCAGGTGGGGTGGAGATATGAAATGAACTGGTATCATACCCAAGTGTGGCCCTTAAAAATCGGAAGGGATATCTCAGAGCAGAAGTTCCCTCTGAGGAGCAAAGGGTCCCAGCCCTACACCAGGCTTTGCAGCCCAGGGTTCCAGTACCAGGAAGAGAAGTCACCATAACTTCTGGCTATGAAAACCAGTGGAGATTGTGATTGAGAGAGACAGAGGGCTACTAGAGTGCCAGGTGTTCTTCTTAAAGGGCCCATGCACAAACTCACTCACTGACAGACTCACTCACTCTGAGCTTCAGTGCTGGGAGCAGCAGCTCAAAAGACACAAGCAACATATGGGAAGGAATTGAATCATCTGGCTTCAGGGTGAGGGCTGAAGGGACATATTTCTCCTCTAGAAGCCATTGTTCCTTTGTTGATACCTCCCTCAACCCAAGCCTGCACATGCAAGCAGTTATCATATCTGAGCGTCCATCAACTTAGCTAACATCTTTAGCCCCTCCCTGGTGTTTCCCTGAGACCCCACTCTACCTAACCTGTGGACTCTCCCAAGCCACTTTCAGTTGCTCATGTTGCAGACTTTTCTAAAATTTCTCAAAGGTTCACAAACCCTAAACAAGCAGCATCTGGCCTCAGAGTGCCCTGTACCTGTTGCTAAGCAGTCCCAAGCTTGGCACTAGTGGAAGTTGGCCTCAGTTCACAACTTAGCCTCTTTCAGGCACCTCCAAGCCCAGCGTAAGTGGCAACCACCTGAAGATCACTTCGTAGCCCATACCAAGTGGACCTAGGCAGGCCACAAAGTGGTTGACCTTGGTTGGCATGAGAACCCCTCACAAGGAGCTCAAGATCCAACACAACCAGTGGTAAGATTCAGACCACACCAGAGCACCAACCAAGAACTCCCACAAATGACACATGCAAGGTACAGACTTGGCAGGCACTAGAACCCCACAAAAGTGAATCATGTTCCATAAGGTCAACCCACACACAAAAGCTCCTCACTGTAGTCATGGCCAGTCCTCACAACCAATCAGCCCGAGGGTCAGTCTCTATGACTGACATGCCAACAGCAATCAAGGCTCAACTACAACAGGAAGGCACACACAAGAAACACAACTGGAGCACCCAGCTCAGGTAACCAAGGAAGACTGCACCACTGGGCACCCCAAGACCCTACTACATACGGCCACTGTACTAAACCTGTACTACTTAACATAGAAACAAACATAGGGAGACAGCTAAATTAGAGAGACAAAGAAACATATCCCAAATGAACCAACAGAAGAAAGCTCCAGAAAAAGAACTCAACAAAATGGAGACAAGCAACCTACCAGATGCAGGGATTAATACACTGGTTATAAGGATGCTCAAAGATCTCAGTGAAAACTTCAACATAGACATAAGAAATATAAAAATAGAGATAGAAAACATAAAAAGAACCAATCAGAAATGAAGAATACAATAGCTAAAATAAATAATATATTAAAAGGAATTAACAGTAGACTAGATGAGACAGAAGTTTAAATCAGCAATTTGGAAGATGAAGTAACAGAAAACACCCAATCGTAACAGCAAGAATATAAAAGAATTTTAAAAATGAAGATAGTTTAATGGACTTCTTGGGCAACAACAATCATAACATTCACAACATAGGGTAACAGAAGGAGAACAGAGAGAGTTCAAGAGAATTACAACGTATTTGAAGAAACAATGATGGAAACTTCCTTAATCTGGTGAAGGAAATAGATATACAAGCTCCAGGAAGCACAGAGAGTCCCAGCAAGATAACTCAAAGAGGACCACACTAAGACACATCATCATTAAAATGCCAAAGATTAAAGACAAAGGGAGAATCCTAAAAGTAGCAAGACAAAAGCAGTTAGTTACCTACATGGGAGCTCCCATGAGACTGTCAGCTGATTTCTGAACTGAAACTTTGCAGGCCAGAAGACATTGGCAGGAAACATTCAAAGTGATGAAAAGTTAGGACCTACAATCAAGATTACTCTACTCAACATAGCTATCATTTAGAATAGAAGGATAGATAAAGAGTTTCCCAGACAAGAAAAAGCTAAAGGAGTTCATCATCCCCAAATCAGTATTACAATAAATGCTTAAGGGACT
>NW_011889200.1:1422755-1435284 GCF_000151845.1 Pteropus vampyrus | reverse complement strand
ATCGTGACTAAATGGATAAGAAAATAAAACTTACTTATGCTGCCTACAAGAGACTCACTTCAAATCCAGAGACAAACAGACTGAAAGTAAAGGGATAGATAAAAATACTTCATGAAAATTGAAACAAAGAAACAAATGAAGCTGAGGTAGCAATACTTATACCAGAGAAATTAAACTTAAAAAAAAAAAAAGGCTATAACAAGAGACAAAGGAGGACCCAGTAATTCCACTTTGGGGTATTTATCTAAAGAAATCCAAAATACTGATTCAAAAAGACACATATATCTATATGTTCATTGAAGGATTATTTACAATAACCAAGGTATGGAAGCAACCTAAGTGTCCATTAATAGATGAATGGATAAAGAAAAGATGATACATATAGACAATGGGATATTACTCAGCCATAAAAAAAAAAATGAAATCCTGCCATATGCAACAACAGAGATGGACCTAGAGGATATTGTGCTGAGCGGAGTAAGTCAGACAAAGACAAATGCCATGTGTGAAATCTAGAGAACAAGATAAACAAGCAAACAACAGAAACGAGCTCATAGATACAGAGAACAATTTGATGGTTGCCAGATGGAGGAGGATTGAGGAGATAGGTGAAAGAGGAAAGGGATTATGAGGTACAAATTAAGTACAAATTACAAAATAGTCATGGGGTTGTAAACTATAACATAGGAGATATAGTCAATAATATTGTAATAACTATGTATGGTTTCAGATGGGTACTAGATTTATTGGAGTGATCACTTCATAGTTATAGAAATGCCTAATCACTATGTTATACACCTAAAACATAAAATATTCCATGTCAACTGTAATTTAAAAAAAAATAATTATTAAAAAATAAACTACTAAGAAAAAAAGAATTACATTTTTGTGATTCTTTATTACAAAGTGCTTTCACATACATTATCTCTTTTAATTTCCACAATAACACTCATGAGTCAGTTGTTAGTATTCCCAACAATAAACTCAAACTTTAACACCAAATCCTGTGGGAGATATTTCTGGAATGATTATATCCTTGCCTCTTTCTGTTATGCTATCTTCTATTTCTTGTGAAAAGCATCTCTCCTAGTTAACACTCCTTGTTTCAACTTGCTTCTTCCTTTCTCTTTCTAAACACTTACTCTTATTCCTTAACTATCATTAAAGGTGCCACCCAAGAAGATAGGAAAGAAGACCAGGCCACCATGACCCAAAAGGTGAGAAATTGGAAACTACGATATAAGCCTTATTATTGTAATTTTTATTGATTGAAGGAAAGATGTTAACCTTTGAGCAGAAATAAAGTCATCCACAGCTTTTTACTTCAGTGAATTGAAAGGATAGCAGACAGATAGAATTTCCTTTGTTTTAGGAGAAAAGAAAAAATTAAGAAAATTCACTGTTAGTCCTTGAATACTATAAAAATTGCAAAAAGATAGCTTTTTAAAACAGAAATTGTCTTAGTTTTATCTGAGTGACTTAATCTATCTGGAAAAAAGTTTTAACCTTATCTCTATTCAAAGTTAAAAATCATTTTGGGAGAAGAATTAAATAAATTTAAATGACCTGAAAAAGAGAATCTAAATGAGTTTTAAAAAAAGAAAGAAAGTCTTCCAACATGGTTTGCAAGGTAGGAAAAGGGAAAAGATGTAAAAAGTAAAAGGAAGAAGTTAAACTGTCAGTCACTTTTTGCAGATAACATAATACTATATACAAAAAAAAAGACTACACCAATAAACTATTAGAACTAATAAATGAATTCAGTACAGTTGCAGAATACAAAATAAATATACAGAAATCGTGAAATTATGTACATTAATAAGGAACTATCAGAAAGAGAAATTAGGAAAACAACCACATATATAATTGCATCAAAATATAAAATACATGCAAATAAATTTAACCAAGGATGCAAAATACCTGTACTTTGAAAATTAGAAGATGTTGATTAACTAAAATGAAGACAGTTCAAATAAATAGAAGGATATACCATACTCATGGATTGGAAGAATCAATATCATTAAAATGTCCATATTACCCAGAGCAAACTACAGATTCAATACAATCCCAATTAAAATATCAACGACATGGATGGACCTAGAGGTTATTACATTGAATGAAATGAGTCAGACAGAGAAAAATAAATACTATATGATTTCACTTATATGCATAATCTAAGGAACAAAAAGAACAAACTAATCAAAAATAGACTTACAAATATAGTGGACGATTTGGTGATGGACACGGGGAGGGGGTTTGGGGGCCTGGGAGAAAGCGGTGAATAGTTAAAGAAGTACAAATTAGTAACTGATAGATGTTCATAGAGATGGGGAGCATGGCATAGGAAATGCAATCACCAGTAATGTAATGGCTATTTGTAGAGCCAGAGGGAAGATAGAGTAATCAAGGGGATCATTTCATAAACTACATAAATTTCTAAGCAATGTATTGTATACCTGAAACTAATAATAAAATAAAATAAAGTTGAACTCATAGAAGCACAGGGTAAAATGGTAGTCACCATGGGCAGGAGGGAAGAGCAAATGAAAAGTTGTTGGTAAAAGCGTCAAAATTTCAATTATAATAAATTCTGGAGATCTAATGTATAGTATGGTGATTCTAGTTAACAATATTGTATTGTATATTTGAAATTTGCTAAGACAACAAATTTTGTGTTCACGCCACAAAAAAAAAATACCATTGGCATTGTTCACAAAACTAGAAATAATCCTAAAATTTATATGGAAATATAAAAGACCCCAAATAGACAAAGCGATCTTGAGAAAGAGGAACAAAGCTAGAGGTATCATGCTCCCTGATTTCAAACTATACTACATAGGTAAAGTAATCAAAACTTTACGGTACTGGAAAGAAACAGACCCATAGATCAATGGAACAGAATGGAAAGTCCAGAAATAAATCCCCACTTACATGATGAATTAATCTATAGCAAAGGTGTCAAGATTATAAAATGGAGAAAATACAATATCTTCAGTAAACCGTGTTGGCAAAACTGTACAAATACACGCAAAAAATAAAGCTGAACATTTTTTTATATCATATATAAAAATACACTCAAGATGGATTTAAGACAACAATGTAAGACCTGAAACCATAAAACTCCTAGAAGGAAGCATAGGAAATAAACTATTTGACATTATTTTTATCAATATTTTTTGGATGTGTCTCCTCAGACAAGGACAACAGAAACAAAAATACATATATGGGACTATATCAAATGCTAAAGCATTGACACAGCAAAGGAAACTATCAAAACAAAAAGACAACCTATTGAGTGAGAGAATAGTTTTACAAATTATACATCCAACCAAAGATTAATATCCAACATATATAAAGAACACATATAACCCAACATCAGAAAAACAATCTGAGAATCTCAGATTAAAGAGAACCGCAATAGACTTTTCGCCAAAGAAAACATACATATGACCAACAGACACATGAAAAGATGTTCATCACTAACCATCAGGGAAATGCAAATCAAAACCACAATGAGATATGACCTCACACCTGTTAGAATAGCTATTATCAAAAAGTCCCAAACAACAGGTATTGGCAAGGATGTGGAGAAAGGGGAACCCGCATGCATTTTGGTGTGGTTGTAAATTGTTGCAGCCACCATAAAAAATAGTATGAATTTTTCTCAAAAAATTAAAAACAAAACTACCATGCAACCCAGAATTTCCACTTCCAGGTGTTTATCTGAAGAAAATAAAACATGAATTTGAAAAGAAGGTACCAATGCTTAATTTGGAGTAAGAGAAAGAATAGCCAACATCGAATGATTTTCCAGATTTCAGCTTAGAGCTTCTTGGTCAAATATTTCTGTAAAACATCAGAACTGCCACCTAGGATTCTTTAATGGCCATTATAGCCCAGTATTTTGTCTCTGATCCAGATAAGAGTATATGAAATAGCTCTGATTTACTGAATGCTTAAATCATGACAGGCACTGTGCTAATGTTTTACATTCATTATTTCATATGAATTCTATGAGGATGCTTTTAATATTCCCACTTTTTACATAATAAAATTGAGGCTCACAGAGGTTAAATAATTTGCTCAAGGGAGAGTGAAGGCTTGAACCCAGTTCTGTGAAGGTTGTTAATATCCACAATAATCTCCATAAAAACATATTACTACAATGATAACTTAATTTCTCAATAAAATGATCATTATCATGTTAGTATGGCTAGGTGTTGTGCAACAATATTGACTCTAAATTTTCATTGGCACAGCGGTGGTGTTAGTTGAAATTCTTCTCATCAGTCTACCAGATGGGTTAAGATTATCAGACACCAAGGAACAAACTGAAACCAAGAATTCTGCAGTTAGATAAAATGAAATGTGTGATAGGCTTCAATATAATAATACTTTACTATATTTAAACACTTGTTTCCCACTATCATCGTTCCCTCTCACAAACCCATACTCTTGAAAGAAAAAAAAAATCAACAGATTCAAGACATAGTTCTCTATGTAAGGCATTAGATGTCACCTCTCTATCCTAACAAGAAAAAAGCTGAACAGACTAAAAAAATATCAACTCTTCTTGGATCCGTAAAAGAGGGAAAGATACAAAGAAACCATTGCCTCGAAGTTTTGGAAAGGCAGGTAAATACAGAGAATTGCAGTTTCCTGGAAATAATACTCATGAGCAGAAATTTCTGAGAGAACCAGTGCCAAGGTAGATAAAACTGAACTGTAGGTGAGGAATGGTTGGAGGCCCAGTGTGGACAAGTCTGAGAGTTAAAAACTCCAGGAGAACTCAGTCATAGGGAGGCCCTGATCACATTGTAAAAATTATCACCAAGGCACTCTGTTCTTCATAACAAGGCTCATCCTCATAGGAAACTAGATAATCAGAGCCTAAGCTTCCAGGATATAACCAGAGCTTAATTGACCTAAAGGAAGTGAAATTTCCAAATTCAGTCCACTCTAATAATCCCATCCCAACTAAGGGGAGAGAAGAAAAACAAGCAAAAAAAAATAACATGAAAATATTAATAGACACAGAAAAAGCATTGTATATAAAAAGTCATCACCGTAATTGACAAAATAACTGACAAAATCTAAAATCTGTTTAGGTAAAAGAAAAATCTCAGCAAATGAGAAACAGGAGAACTTTATCAACTTGATGTAGAATATCTACAAAAAACCTACAGCTAACATTATATTCAATGATGAGAAATTAATTTTCCCACTAAGATCAGGAATGAGGCAAGGATGCCCCCTCTTACTACTCTTTTTCAACATCATACTGGTAGTCCTAGCTAATACAACAAGGCAAGAAAAATAAATAAAATGAATATAGATTAAGAAGAAAAAATACGACTCTCTTTGTTTGCAGATGACATGATTGTGTAAGTATAAAATCCAAAAGAATCAACAGAAAATCTCCTGGAACTAATACGTGATTATAGCCAGAATGCAGAACACCTGGTTAATACACAAAAGTTAATTGCTTCTCTATATAACAACAATTAATGAGTGGAATTTGAAATTTATAACATATCATTTATTTTAGGGTCCCCCAAAATGAAATGCTTAGGTATAAATCTAATGAAATATGCAAAAGGTCTACATGAGGGAAACTACATAAATCTGATTAATAAAATTTTAAAAAACTAAATAAATAGAGAGATATTCCATGCTCATGGATAAGAAACTCAATATTGTCAAGATGTCCATTCTTGTCAACTTGATCTATAGATTTAATGTAATGCCAATCAAAATCCCAGCAAATTAATTTGTAGATATTGACAAAATAACTCTAAAGTTTATATGGAGAGGTAAAAGACTCAAAATAACCAACACAATATGGAAGGATAAAAATAAATTTGGAGGACTGACACTACCAGACTTCAAGAGTTAATACAAAGCTACAGTGATCAAGACAGTGCGATATTAGTGAAAGAAGAGACAAATAAATCAAGGAACAGAGTACAAAGCTGAAAAATAGATATATGGTCAACTGATTTTTGACAAAAGAGCAAGTCAGTACAATGGAGCAAAGATAGTCATTTTAACCAATGATGCTGAAATAATTGGACAAACATATGCAAAAAATAATAATCTAGATACACTCATCACAAAAACTAGCTCAGAAATAGATCAGACCTAAAAGTAAAACAAGAAACTATAAAACTCCTAGAAGATAAAATAAGAGAATACCTAGAAGACCTTAGGTGTGGTGATGACTTTTTAGGCACACTTAGTGAAAAAATTAATAAGTTGGACTTCATTAAAATGAAAAACCTCATACAACTGAAAGCAAAAAATGAACAAGACAAACAAAAACTCATAGACAGAGACAACAGTTTAGTGGTTGCCAGAGGGAAAGAGGTGAGTGGAAGAGGTAGATAAGAATAAAGGGTGGAAAATATATGGAGATAATGCAGATAGAAGGAGATTTGATTTTGGGTGGTGAACACACAATGCAATGTACAGATGATGTATTATTGGATTGTACACTTGAAACTTATATAATTTTATTAACCAATGTCACCCCAATAAATTTAACAAAGAAAGGCAATGTCAAGAGAATAAGAAGACAATCACAGATGGCGAGAAAACATGACAGAGGGAGAGACGTTCCCAGATCTCTCCCCGAGAAACAACAATAAGCTGAACATCTAAAACTCAACAAAAAACAACCAAACTGCACAGCAGCATGTCTGAGCGTGGGATCTTCACATAAGAGCTACCAACAGGTCAGAACCCCAGGTGCCGGGCGGTGGACTCAGAGAAATAAGTTAGTTGCCTCCAGCAGCCACCGGAGCTCCTTGTAGGAGGAGGAGGAGGGGGAGGGGTGAAGGTGCAGTGACTTCCCTGATCAGCCTGACTGGAATTGCCAGATTCTAGCAGCCTGCAGCAGGGCCCAGTCATCAGGGCAGAAAGCAGAGAAGCAGGATGAGACAGCAGAGAAACAATTGATTTTTACTGTCCCCGGTTTCAAAGCTGAGGCTGAGCCACAGCCCCGAACCCCCAACCAAAGGGTCCCTTCCCCTATATCCTCCGAAAACAAACATCGCAGAGTCCAGGGGAATCTGAGCAAAAGCTGCGGAGACTGAAGCTACCTCTCATAGCCTCGGTAGCTCCCTGCAGGAGGAGGGGGAGGGGAGAAAGTGCATCGACTTCCCTGATCAGCCTGCCTGTAAGTACTGAAATTTCTAGCAGCCAACAGCAGGGCCCAGTCATCAGGGCAGAAAGTAGAGAAGAGGGACAGGGTCACAGAGAAACAACAGTTGATTTTTACCAGCCACAGTTACAAAACCGAGGCTGAGCCACAGCCCCTAACTCCCAACCCAGAGGGCCCCATTACCATACCCTCTGAGACCAAACACCACAGAGCCACAAGGGATTCTGAGCAAATGCTACTGAAACTGTTGCTAGCACTGACAAGGACTAAAACTGAGAGTAGCAAGTGTGAATAAATATCTACAAGAAAATAAAAGAGATATTTAAGCTTTATATAAAGCAGGAATCCAAGAGACTTAGATACCAACTACTAGAAACCAAAAGAAAAGCATCTACTTTGCAGCAAGCTAAAAAGAGACCTTTATATAATAAATCTTTTTTCAGGAAAAACAACAGAATACATTTCTATTAATGCCCAGGTGCAGAAATCGTCCATTAAAAACCATGAACAACCAAGGTGAAAAGTCATCTCAGAAAGAAAGAGAAAAATCTCCAGAAAATAAGCTTACAGAGATAGAAATATGTGACTTAAATGACAGAGAATTCAGGATGGTACTACTGAAAAAAACTCAGTGAGATCTGAAACAACTCAAATCAACAATTTCAGGAATTGAAAAAGCAACTAGATGAGCAGAATGAGTTCTTTAACAGGAGATTGAAACCCTCAAAAAGAACCAAATAGAACTTCTGGAGATGAAGAACACACTGAAAGAGTTGAAAAATGAAATAGCAAGCTTGGGAAATAAAGTCAACCAAATGGAGGAAAGGATCAGTGATACCGAAGACAGAAATCTAGAAATAAGTCAGAAGGAAGAAGAGAGAAACCAAAGAATGAAAAATAATAAAAGAGAAATACAAGAACTAGCTGATACCATTAGGAGAAAAAAAAAAAATAAGGATAATGGATATTCTCAAAGGCGAGGAAAAGGAGCAGGGACCAGAAAGCATTTTCAAACAAATAGTGGATGAGAATTTCCTAAAATTAAGGAATGAGCTGGAGCTTGGAATTCAACAGAAATACCCAATTATCTCAACCCAAAAAGGACTTCACTAAGACACATTGTATTAAAGTTCTAAAAATCAACGACAAATTCTCAAGGCAGCCAGGGAAAAGAAGATAGTAACATATAAAGGAAAACACATTAGATTATCATTGGACTTCTCAGCACAAACCTTACAAGTCAGAAAGGAATGGAATCAAATATTTAAACTATTAAGTGAAAGGAATTACCATCCTAGAATAATGTATCCAGCTAAGCTCTACTTTAGATATGAAGGAAAAATAAAAACCTTTCCGGGCATACAAAAATTGAGGCCTGCATTACAGGAAATACTGAAAGGTGTCAGCTCATCTAAAACAAAATAACAAAACAAAAAAATACATAATTAGGAGTAAAGTGACTATCAGGCAAATAGAAGCAGAAGGGTGCAACCCTTACCAAGAACAGGAGAGTATAAAGTTAAATAATGACCGAAAGGGGGAGGATTCAAAGATCCAAATTCGCAAAGGGGAAAAGTGGTAAGAAACACACAGAAGAAAATAGATGACTGTGTGTGTGTGTGTGTGTGTGTGTGTGTGGTGTGTGTGTGTGTATGTATAAAACTATCCTTTTCATATTTGTAATGGTAACCACACACCAAGGATTCAGAACTGAAATATATAACATAAAACAAAAAGAACCAGAGGCAAAACCCACAAAAGCCAACCAAAATAAAGAAAACAGAAACACAAGGACATGGAAACAAAGGAAACACCGAGCTACCACAAAACAAAAGTTAAAATGGCTATAGGAAGACCTAATATATCAATAATCGCCCTAAATATAAAAGACTGAACTCACCAATAAAAAAGCAGAGTTGCAGATTAGATCAAAACAAAACCCAATCATATGCTGCCTGCAGGAGATACATCACAGTTCCAAAGACAAATATAGACTCAAAGTGAAAGGTTGGAAAAGGATATTTCAAGCAAATGGCATTCGGAGAAAAGCAGGAGTAGTGGTACTAATACCGGACTAAATATCCTTCAAAATAAAAAAGGTAAAGAAAGATACGGAGGGACACTTCATAATGGTAAAGGGAAACATGCACCGAGAAGATATAACACTTATTAATACATATGCTCCCAATCAGGGAGCCCAAGAATATGTAAAGCAATTACTAACAGAACTAAAGGTTGAAACAGACCAAAACACTATCATAGTAGGGGAACTAAATACCCCACAGTCGGATATAGACAGATCATCCACACAGAAAATCAATAAGGAAATAACATTCTTAAATGACACATTAGACCAACTGGACATAATTGACATTTACAGAGCCTTCCATCCCAAAACAGCTGCTTATACATTCTTCTGTAGTGCGCATGGAACATTTTCAAGAATCGACCACATACTGGGACACAGAGATAGCATCAGCAAATATAAGAGGGTAGAAATCATATCAACCATATTCTCTGATCATAATGCTTTGAAACTAGACATCAACTGCAAAAAGAAAGCAGGAAGAACCACAAACACATGCAGATTAAACAACATGCTACTGAAGAATAAATGGGTCAGGGAAGAAATAAAAAGAGAGATCAAGAGATACATAGAAACAAACAATGATAGTACAGCATACCAAAACTGTTGGGACCTGGCAAAAGTGGTAGTAAGAGGAAAGTTCATATCATTATAGGCCTATCTCCAAAAACAAGAATGAGTCCAAATAAAGAACCTGAGGCTTTATCTTAAAAACACTAGAAAAGGAAGAACAAATGAGGCATAAAGTCAGCAGAAAGAAAGAAATCGTCAAAATTAGAGCAGGAATAAATGAAATTTAAAAAAATAGAAAAAATGAATGCAATAAAGAGTTGGTTCTTTGAGAAGGTTAATAAAATTGACAAGTCCCTGACTAGACTTACTAAAGAAAAAAGAGAAAGGATGCAAATAAACAAAATAAGGGGTGAAACAGGGGAAATTACGAGTGACATCACAGAAATACAAAGGATCATGCAAGAATACTATGAAAAATTATATAATAACAAATTGAATAACCTAAAAGAAATGGACCAGTACTTAGGAAAATACAATCTTCCTAGACTGAATCAAGAAGATCTGGAAAATCTAAATAGATCGATCAACAGTATGGAAATTAAAACAATCATCAAAAACCTACTAAAAAGTAAAGTCCAGGACCAGATGCCTTCACCAGTGAATTCTACCAAACATTCGAAGAAGATTTAATACCTATTCTCCTCAAACTCCTCCAAAAAATTCCAAGAGGAGGCAATATTTCCGAGCTCATTTTATGAGGCCAATATTACTCAGACATCAAAACCTGTTAAGGATAACACGCACACACAAACACACACACACACACACACACACACACACACACACACACACACACACACTACAGACCAATATCTCTCATGAACACAGAAACAAAAATCTAAAATAATATTCTAGCAAATCGAATACAGCAACATATTAAAAAGATTATACACCACGATCAAGTGAGCTTCATTCCAGGGGCACAGGGATGGTTCAACATACACAAATCGATTAATGTGATACACAACATAAACAAATTAAAAAATAAGAATCATATGATCATATTAATAGATGTAGAAAAAGCCTGTGACAAGATACAGCATCCATTTATGATCAAAATACTTAACAAAATTGGTATAGAAGGAAAGTACCTTAACATAATAAAGGTCATGTGTGACAAAACCTCAGCCAACATTATACTTAGTGGTGAAAAACTGAAAACCTTCCCTCTAAGATCAGGAATAAGTTAAGGCTGTCCACAATCTCCACTGTTATTCAGTATAACATTGGAGGTCCTAGCACGTGCAATCAGAAGAGAGAAAGATATAAAAGGCATCCAAATAGGAAACAAAGAAGCCAATCTGTCACTATGTGCAGATGACATGATTCTCTATATAGAAAACCCTAAAGACTCCACAAGAACACTACTAGAAACAATAAGCAAATACAGTAAAGTTTCTGTATACAAAATCAACATTCAAAAATCCATAGCATTCCTATACTTTAATAACAAAGTGCCAGAAAAAGAAATAGAAAAAATAATTCCTTTTGCAATTGCAACAAAAAGAATAAAATACATAAGAATAAATTTAATAAAACATGTGAAGGACCTGTATAATGAAAACTATAAGACCCCATTAAAAGAAATTGAAGAAGACACAAAGAAATGGAAAGATATTCCGTGTTCATGGATTGGAAGAATCAACATAGTTAAAATGACCATATTACCTAAAGCATTATACAGATTTAATGCAATCCACATCAACATCACATCAGCATATTTATAGAAACAGAACAAAATATCATCAGATTTGTATGAAAGCACAAAAGACCCCGAATTGCCATAACCATCCTGAGAAAAAAAGAACGAGTCTGGGGGCATCACTCTGCCCGACTTCAAAACAGCATTGGATTGGCAGCAAAACAGATATATGGACCAGTGGAACAGAATTGAGAGTCCAAAAGTAAACCTATATTTATATGGACAAATAATTTTTGACAAAAATAGCCAAAAACATACAGTGGAGAAAGGAAAGCCTCTTTAATAAATTGTGCTGGGAAAATTGGAACCCACCTGCAAAGGAATGAAACTAGACTGTTGTCTATCATCACACACCAAAATTAACTGAAAACGAATTAAGGACCTGAATATAAGACTGGAATCAGTAAAATGCATAGAAGAAAACATAGGAACTAAGCTCAAAGACCTTGGGCTGAAAGAGGATTTTATGAATTTGACCTCAAAGGTAAGGGTAGTAAAAGCAAAAGTAAATGAATGGGACTACATCAAACTAAAAATGTTCTGCATAGCAAAGGAAACCATCAACAAGGTAAAGAGACAATCTTCCAAATGGTAGAAAATATTTGTAAGCAACACCTCCAATAAGGATCTAATATCCAGAATACACAAAGATCTCATACAACTCAATAACAACAGAAAAAACAAATGATCCAATCAAAAAATAGACAGAGGACCTGAACAGACACTTCTCCATAGAGGACATACAAATGGTCAACAAATATTTGAAAAGATGCTCAACATTGCTATCTATTAGGGAAACGAAAATCCAAACCACAATGAGATATCATCTCACACCTGTTAGAATAGCTATAATCAACAGGACAAGTAATACCAAACATTGGAGAGGATGTGGAGAAAAAGGAACCCGCATGCACTGCTGGTGGGGCTGCAAATTGGTACACCATTATGAAAAACAGAATGGAGGTTCCTCAAAAAACTAAGAATTAATCTACAAGAAAGAAAGAAA
>NW_011889200.1:1403768-1422358 GCF_000151845.1 Pteropus vampyrus | reverse complement strand
AAAAAACCTGAATACTCAACAATAAGATAACAAATTCAATGAAAAAATGGACCAAAGACTTTACTGGACATTTCACCAAGGAAGATATACTGATAGCCAATAAGCTTATGAGAAGATGTTCCACATTACATCTCATTAGTAAAATGCAAATTAATACAACTGTAAGATACCACTAGACAAGTATTAGAATAGCCAAAATCCCAAACACTGACAACACCAAATGGTAGCAAGGATATGGAGCAATAGGAACTCTCACTCATTAGAGGTTGCAATGCAAAATGATATAGATATTTCAGAAGACAGTTTGGTGGTTTCTTACAAAACTATACCTATTCTTATCAAATGACCCACCACCCATGCTACTTGGTAGTTGCCAAAGGAATTGAAATCATATGTCCACACAAAACCCTGCACACAGATGTTTATAGCAACCTTATTCATAATTCCTAAAACTTGGAAGCAATCAAGATTTCCTACAGTAGCTGAATGGATAAATAAACTATGGTACATGCAGAAAATGGAATACTGTTCAGCATTAAAAATAAATGAGCTCTCAAGACATGAAAAGATAGAGGGAACCGAAATGCATTTTATTTTTTATAAAAAATTATTTATTATTATTTATGCCTTCAGCACCTGGTCTTCCTCGGTGGTCTCTCATCCAACTACTAACCAGGCCTGACACTTCCGAGATCAGACATCGGGCTTGTTCAGGGTGGCATGGCCGTAGACCATGCACCGTGCCTCCACTAGGGCAGGAACACAGGACCTTCTGCATGTAAAGCAGACATGCTAATCGCTACAATATGGAACCACGTCATGAAATGCATTTTAATAAGTGAAAAAAGCCAATCAGAAAAGGCTGTATACTTTATGATTTCAATTATATGACACTTAAAAAGGTAAAACTTTGTAAACAGTAAAAGAACTTTGTAAACAGAATAAGAGGGAGCTAAGAATGAAGGTACAACAGAGATGGAAGATATTCTTTGATAACATAATCATAGATATATATTATTACACATTTGTCTAAACCCACAGAATGTACAACATCAAGAGTGAACTCTAATGTAAAATATGGACTTTGGGTGATCATTATGTGTCAATGATCTTTATGTGTCAATTACAATAAATATAACACTCTGATGGGGAATGTCAATAATGGGGGAGAATATATATTTGTGAAGGTATCTGGGAACTCTATATAGCTTCCTTTCAATTTTGCTATGAACATAAATCAGATCTAAAAATGTAGTCTTAAAAAAGATTTAAGGTCCCACAAAATAATTTCAGCATATAAAGTTAACATATACTTCTTATTGTATATAAAGTGTGTGTGTGTGTGTGTGTGTGTGTGTGTGTGTGTGTGTGTGTAGTATTTCTCTTATCTATTTTGTCTAAAACTTTTTTAATGTTTATTTTTTTGGACATTCAATATTATTTTATAATAGTTCAAATGTACAGTGTAGTGGTTAGATATTTATATACCTTACAAAATCATCACCCTGATAAATCTGTACCCATCTGACACCACACATAGTTATTACAATACAATTGACTATATTCCCTACGCTGTACTTTACATCCATAACTATTTAGTAACTACCAGTTTGTACTTAATTCCTCCATTTTTTTACCCAGTCCCCGAACCCTATTTCTATCTGGCAATGACCAGGTTGTTCTCTGTATCTATGAGTATTTCATTTGTATTTGTTCATTTATTTCGTTCTTTAGATTCCATGTATAAGTAAAATCATATTGTATTTGTCTTTCTCTGTTTGACTTACTTCACTTAGTATAATACACTCTAGGTCCATCCACATTGTTGCAAATAGTAAGATTTTATTTTTTATATAGTTGAGTAATACTCTATTGTATAATGTGCCACCTCTTCTATATCCAATCACTTATTGATGGACATTTTATGTGTTTCCATATCTTGACTATTGTAAATAATGGTTCAATAAACACAGGGATGCATGTAACTTTTCAAATCAGTAATTTCAATTTTTTCGGATAAATACCCAGAAGTGGAATCGTTGGGTCACAGGTAGTTCCATTTTTAATTTTTTGAAGAACCTCCAAATTGTTTTCCATAGTGGCTGCACCAATTTGCAATTCCACCAACAATGCATGAGGATTCCCTTTTTGCCACATCCTCACCAACCTCGTTTGTTGATTTATTCATGATAGCCATTCTGACAAGTGTGAGGTGATATCTCCGTGTGAATTTAATTTATGTATCTATGATGATTGGTGACATTGGACATCTTTTCATATGTCTATTAGCCATCTGTATGTTCTCTTTGGAGAAATGTCTATTCAGGTCCTCTGCCCAATTTTTAATTAGATTCTTTGCTTTTTTCTTTTTCTTTTTTTTTTTTGATGTTGAGTTGTATAAGTTCTTTATAAATTTTGGATATTAACTCCTTATTGGATGTATCATGGCCAAATGTCTTCTTCCATTTTGTAGGCTGTCTCTTCATTTTGTTGATGGTTTCCTTAGCTGTGCAAAAACTTTAATTTGATGTAGTCTTATTTGTTTATTATTATTATTTCCCTTGCCCAAAGAAACATATCAGAAAAAATATTGCAGTGTTAGAGAGTTTAATGCCTATGTTTTTTTTTTCCATGAATTTTATGGTGTTGGATCTTGCATTTAAGTCTTTAATCCATTTTGAGTTTATTATTTTATATGGTGCATGAAGATGGTCTAGTTTCATTTATTGCATATATCTGTTCAGTTTACAAACACTATTTTTTAAAAAAAACTGTCTTTATCCCACTTTATATTCTTGCTTCTTTGTCATAGATTAGTTGACCATGTAGGCATGGGTTTATTTACGGGCTCTCTATTCTGTTACGTTGATCTATATGTATGTTTTTATGCCAGTACCATGCTGTTTTGATTACAATAGTCTTGTCGTATAGTTTGATATCAGGTAGCTTGATATCTCTACCTTTGTCCTTTCTCAAGACTGCTGTGGCTATTTGGAGTTTTTTGTGGTTCCATGTAAATTTTAGGATTATTTATTCAGTTCTGTGAATAATACCATTGGTATTTTGAGAAAAATTGTATTGAATCTACAGATTGTTGGGTAGTATGGGCATTTTAACAATATTAGGTCTTCCTATTCATGACACAGTATGTGCTTCCTTTTATTTGTATGTTCTTTAATTTTATTCTTTATGTAATAAAGGTTTATGATTTTCCAAGTACAAGTCTTTTCCCTCTTTCATTAAATTTATTCCTAGGTATTATTTTTGACGAAATTGTAAATTGAATGTTTTCTTGATTTCTCTTTTTGATAGTCCATTTTTTTTAATATTTTGTGTCCTGTTGCTTTCCTGAATTCACTTATCAGTTGTAGCAGGGTATTTTGGGTGTAATCTTTAGGGTTCTCTATAAGGTATCATATCATCTGCAAATAATGACAGTTTTACTTCTTCCTTTCCAACTTAGTTTCCTTTTACATCTTTTTCTTGTCTGATTGCTGTGGCTAGGACTTCCAATACTATGTTGAATAAAAGTGGTGAAAGTGGACATGCTTGTCTTGATTCTGAACTTAATAAAAACACTTTTAATTTTGCCATGCTGAGTATGATGTTAGCTGTGGGTTTGTCATATATAGCTTATATTATGTTAAGATATGTTCTTTCTAGTCCCACTTGGCTGAGAGTTTTTATCATAAATACATCATGGATTTTGCCAAATGCTTTTTCTGAATCTCTCGATATGGTCATATGAGTTTTATTGTTCACTTTGTTTACATGGTGTATCACCTTAATTGGTTTGTGGATATTAAACCTACCTTGCATCCCAGGAAAAAATCCCGCTTTATCATGGCATATGATCTTTTTAAATGTATCGCTCAATTTGGTTTGCCAATATTTTGTTCAAAATTTTTGCACCTGTACGCATCAGGAATATTGGCCTATATTTTTTATTTTTTGTAGTGTCTTTGTTTTTGAAGCCAGAAAAATGCTGCCTTCATAAAATGAGCTTGGGAACCTTCCCTCCTCTTGAATTTTTTGGAATAATTTGAAAAGGATTGGTATTAGCTCTTCTTTGAATGCTTGGTAAAATTCACTTGTGAAGTCATCACATCCAAGACCCATTTGTTAGGAGTTATTTAATTATTGATTCAATTTCATTAGTAGCAATTGATCTATTTAGATTTTTTTTTTTTGCTTTTTTCTTGACTCAGTGTTGGAAGATTGTTTCTCGGTATTTGTCTATTTCATACAGATTGTACAATATGTTGGCATGTAATTGTTCATAATCTTTTCTTATAATCCTTTGTATTTCTCTACTGTCAGTTGTTACTTCTCTTTCACTTCTAATTTTATTTATTTGGATCCTCTTTTTTGTTGTTGTTGAGTCTGGTTAAAAGTTTATCAATTTTATTTGGTTCTACAAAGAATCAGCTCTTGTTTCATTGATCTTTTACTGTGTTCGTTTTTAGACTCTGTTTCATTTATTTTCACTCTAATCTTTATTATTTTTTTTCCTTCTATTCATGTTGGGCTTTGACATTCTTTCTTGTTCTATGAGGTGTAGAGTTAGGTTGTTTAGCTGAGGTAGTAATCTATTGCCATAAATTTCTCTCTTAAGATTGCTTTCACTCTGTCCCATAGAGTTTGGATTGTTATGTATTCATTTTCATCTGTCTCAAGGTATGTTTTGATTTCTTTCTTAATCTCATTGTTAACCCACTCATTGTTTAATAACATGTTATTTAACTTCCATGTGTTTGTGTGTTTTTCTTTTTTTTTTTCTTGTAATTGATTTCTAGTTTCGTACCATTGTGGTTGGAGAAGACGCCTGATATGATTTTAACCTTTATAAATTTATTGAGGCTTGTTTTGTGATCTAACAGGTGATCTATCCTGGAAAATGTTCTATGTACACTTGAAAAGAATATATATTCTGCTGCATTGGGATGAAATGCTCTAAGATAGCAATTAAATCCATCTGGTCCAATGTGTCACTTAAGGCCATTATTCCTTGTTGATTTTCTGTCTGGATGATATATCCATTGATGCCAACTGAATATTAAATTCCCCTACAATTACTGTATTATTGTCAATTTCTCTCTTTTTGTCCATTAATATTTACTTTATAAATTTATAAATTTAGGTGTCTCAACATTGTGTGCAGAAATGTTTACAAGGGTTATATTCTCTTGTTGGATCGATCCCTTTATCATTATGTAGTGTCCTTCTTTGTCTGTAGTTATAGGCTTTGTTTTAAATTCTATATTGTCTGACATAAGTTTTGCTACTCCAGCTTTTTTTATTTCCATTTGCATGAAATATCTTTTTCTATCCTTTTACTTTCAGTCTGTGTGTATCTTTTGATCTGAATTGGGTCTCTTGTAGACAACATAAGTATGAGTCTTGTTTTCTTTTCCATTCAGCCACCCTATTTCTTTTGATTGGTGCATTTAATCCATTTACATTTAAAGTGATTATTGACTGTTATATAGTCATTTCCATTTTATTATTCATATTTATGTTCTCCCTTTTTTTCCCCTTTCTTCTTCTTAAAGACCTCCCTTTAACATTTCTTGTAATACTGGTTTCATGGTGATGAAGTCCTTTACAGTTTTCTGGTCTGGGAAGCTTTTTATCTTTCCTTAGATTCTAAATGATAGCCCTGCTGGGTAAGGTAATTTTGGTTGTAGGTCCTTGCTTTAAATCACTTTGAATATTTTGTGCCAATCCCTCTGACCTGCGAAGTTTCTGTTGAGAAATCAGCTAACAGTCTTATGGAAGTTCCCTTGGAGGTAACTAACTGCTTTTCTCTTGCTACTTTTAAGATACTGTCTTTAATTTTTGGCATTTTAATGATGATGTGTCTTGATGTGGGCCTCTTTAAGTTCATCTTCTTTGGGACTCTCTGTGCTTCCTGGACTTGTATATCTACTTCCTTCACCAGGTTAAGGAAGACTTCCATCATTAATTCTTCAAATAGGTTTTCAATTCCTTGCTCTCTCTTCTTCTGGTACTCCTGTGATATGTTGATATGTTTAATGTTATTCCAGAGGTCCTACAAACTATACTCATTTTTAAATTCTTTTTTTCCTTTTTGCTGTTTCGGTTGAGTATTTTCTGCTACCTTGTCTTCTAAATCTCTGATTTGATACTCTGCTTCACCTAATCTGCTGTTAATTCCTTCTAGTGTAGTCTTCATTTGGTAATTGCATTTTTTATTTCTGACTGGTTCTTTTTATGGTTTCCATGTATTTCTATGTTTACTATATTTTTGCTGAAGTTCTTACTGAGTCGATTTATTCTTTTTCTAAGTTCCTTGCGCATTCTTATAATCAGCATTTTGAATTCAGTATCTGGTAGATTGCTTGCCTTTATTTCAATTAGTTCTCTTTTTTTGGAGTTTTCTCCTTTCTTTTCGTTGTGGTGTATTTCTTCATTTCTGCATTTTGGCTGCTTCCCCATGTTTGTTTCTATGTATTAGGTATATTCGCTATGTCTCCTAGTCTTGGAATAGTGGCCTTATGTAGTAGATAGCTTGTGGAGCCCAGTGGCACAGTCTTCCTGGTCACCTGAAACAGATCCTCCAGGAGTGTCCTTTGTGTAAATTGTGTGTGCCCTCCTTGTGTAGTTCAGCCTTAATGACTGTTTGCTCGTCAGTGGTTGGGGATGACTCTCAGGCTGACTGTCTGGGAGGACTTCCCTGGACCTCAGAGAGGTCTGTCCTCACAGATAGGGTTTCACTCGACAGAGTTCTGGTGCCTTCCAAGACCACTTTGTGCATGTGCAGTCTGCGGAGCTCATTGGGTGATGTTATGTAGTGGTCTGAGGCTACACCTCGTATGTTGATTCTAGGGCCTCTTTGGAGGGTCTCTGCTGCAGGCCAAGTTCAGCCACTGCCTGGGCCCAGCAAGGGGCCACTAGTAAGAGCTACAAAGCAATGAGTGGATTGGTAACTGCCTGTACTGAGCCCAGAGGCATGGGAGAGGCCATGCTGAGATTCAAGACAGGCTTCCCCCCATGCCGGTCTGGGACTACTCATCAAAAGGCACAGGGCAACCTGAAGCCAACTACTGCCTGCCTCAGGTCTGCAGAACTTGGAGAGTTTTTAAGAAAGCTTGCTGTATAAGCCTAGGCTTACCATGAGGTACAGCTGCTGAACATGCCAAGGGCAGTGTGCAAGCTGGGTGGAATGAGGTCTAGGGGAGTCACCAGAGTTGGGTGAGTGGTGTTTACGAGGCTATTGCAGATTCAGATTGGACTTCTTCCTGCTTCTGAAGGCTTTGTGAGGAGAGGGATCAACACAAGGACAATTTTGGCCTTCACCTTTAAAAGGCACATGATTCAGTCTCTCCCTGTATTCCTTTAGCAGTTTTCAAGCTGCTGTCCCTTTTTTCGAGCTCAGGATGAATGCCTGTGAGTGAGTAGTTAGTGTGCAGGCACTTTAAGAGGAAGTCTGAGTTTCTACCTGCCCTCAGGCCCACTCTAAGGGAATCTCTGCTGAGTTAGGTTGGGCGGGGTCTCAGGGAGTCATCAGGGTGGGGTTAGTGGTGTTTACCCAGTTAATGTAGATTCAGATATGATGCCTGCCTGCCCCTGTAAGCTGTGTCCTGGGAGCGCTCAACACAGGAACAATAGCAGCTCTCACCCTGAAGCCATTCGATTCAGTTTCTTCTTGTATGCCTCTGGCACCTTTCAAGCTGCTTGCTGTCCCTTCACTGGAGCTCAAGATGAGTGCCTGTGAGAGAGTAAGTCTGTTCATCAAACCTTTAATAGAATGTCTGGGTTTTTAGCTGCCCTCTGTCTCACCTAGAGGTAATACCTGCTAAGTTGAGTGAGACAGGGTCTCAGGAAGTCACCAGGGTGGGGTTAGATATGGCACCTGCCTTCCCTTGTAGGCTGTGTATAGAGAGGGCTCAACACAGGGACAATAGTGGCCCTTGCCCTGTAGCCACACAATTCAGTTTCTCCCCCTATGTTTATGGAGCCTTTCGAGATGTGATCCCTTCGCTAGAGCTTAAGGTGAGTGCCTGTGTTCAAGTGAGTCTGTGTGCAGGCTCTTTAAAATGGCGTCTAGATTTCCAGCAGCCCTTTGTCTCATCTAATTGGGATGAAATTGCTACTCATCTTCACAGCTAGCTGTTGTGGGAACTACTCTTTCTGACACTGGATTCCTGGGCTAGGGAGCCTGGTGTGGGACTGGGTCCCCTTGCTCCTCAGTGGAGACCTCTGCAGCTGAAATATCCCTCATGATTCTTAACCACCACACATGAGAGTGAGATCAGTCTGTTTTGTGTCTCTGCTCCTCTTTCTGGTCTCAATATGGCCTCTTTTTTATATCCTTAGTTATAGGAGTTCTAGTCATCTAGTCTTCAGGTGGTTCTCCAGGTTGATTGCTCTGTAATTTAGTTGTAATTTTGATGTGGTCATGGGATGAAGTGAGCACAATGCTTACCTACTCCACCATGTTGACTAGAATCTGCTGTATTGTATTTGTTTTAAAATCAGAAGACTTATTGATATACATGAACATTGGTAGGCTATTTTGAAAAGCAAAGAAAAAGAAAGAAAGAGAGAATATTGATATAATCTATTGGAGCAAGAGTGTGGAAATATGAGAAACTTTGTAAACTGTGAGAATGTGTTTGCTACCAAATGTTTGGAAAGTAGTGTGGCAATAGCTACTACTTAAATGTGCATGTCCTTTGAGAGAGAAATTTCAGTTTTGGAAATCTGTACTTGATAGTATAAGCCTCAGCACGTAGAATATATTTATAATAATGTTTATCAAAGGGTTATTTGTAAAGAAATAAAATCTGAAAACTAGGTTTAATAAATTGTAATAGATTTATCTTATGGACTATTATGTAGCTATTTTAATCAATGGGTTAGATCTTTATACATTGACCAGACAGATGTCCATGGATATGATTAAATTTTAAAAAGCAGATTGAAAAGTAATATATTTAGGAGGCATCAATTTTACTTAAAACAGCCTTTGTTATGTGTTTGCTTATGTTTGTAAGACCATAGAGAATTGTGTGGTAAATAGTAAATATGGTTAACTCAAGGGAAGTGAGACTGCGAAGGTGAAGGAGGGACTATTATATTTTTCTTTGTACATCTCTATGTAGTTTTACTGTTAATCTATTTTTGCAATGAAGTTATTACTTTCATAATTTTAATGAAATCTGTTTTTCTTTGGATTTACATTTCCCTGACTACTATGAAGTTGAGCACATTTTCATATATTTGTTGATTACTTGTATATATTCTTCTGCGAATTGCCCATTCATAGTTTTTGCCCATTTTTCCAATGAAGAGTTTATTTTTCTCTATCAATTTGCAAGAGCTCTTTGTTTATTAGCAATATTAACCATTTCTTAGTCATATGTATTGCAAATATTTTTCCAGGTCTATCAAATTGTTTTAGTTTTTTTGTGGTCGAAGCTATCAGTTTTTTCTCACAGCTCTTAAAACAGTAAGTTTGATCTATTTTGACGTCTGCAACATATTAAGTGAAATAAAGCAAGTTGCTAAGTAATATGTATAGTATGATTCTATTTTCTTATTTTAAAATATAGAAGAAAATGTATTGTATTTATGGATGGTTGCATATATTTGTAAGAACAAAGGTAAAGGTATAGAAAGATAAAACACAGACTGTTAATATTGAATTATCTAAGTAGTGTGAAATGAAGGGAGAGGTAATTATTAACTTTCTTTACAAATCCTTAAATGATTTGACTTATTACAGTAATTACATATAATTGTTGTAATTTTAAAACATCCTATAATGGAAAAATATCTTAAGGAATACCATCACTGTGTTTTCAGCATTTTCCTTGGAGGATAATGTATGTCATGTAGGGCAAGCACCACTTTCTTTCACAGATTCACTTTGGAAGCACTACGAGAGGAAAAATTAATTGAATTTGTTCCATAATTTGTGGTTGGGTGAGTAGCAGTAACTTACATTCCCAGAAATGACACACTATCCCCATCCTCAACACATATACACACTACCTGACCTAAAAGACCCTCTTTAATGGTTCAAGGTTACAAAGAGAAAAACAGAAGAGATAGAAGTAGATATTTGCAGATTGTGATGAGAGTGCACTTTGCATGGTAATGCCTACATCCAGAGGAGGTCAAAAGGAGAAGAAAGGAGTGATGGCAATGTTTGCATTGCTTGGCACTTGCTTCCCATATAAAAATAGCTAGTTATGTCTTTGCATTCTAACCAAATATAGCATTCGTTCTGTGACTTTATATAAAATGTAATTTCATGGGTATGCCTTAAGTATAGTACATGCCCCTAAGTTGGAAACAGAATAACAATGCCTTCTGGGTAAGTAGTCAAAGACCACAATATGTAGAGGGAAAAAATGATAATTGCAAAGTTTTTTGGAATTGGATATGGAGTTGCATTAATTCAATCTATCTCTTAACCCATGAGTTCTTTATACAAATCCAGGGCAGATATCATCTAGTCTCCACTTGAAATACTTCCAGTTAAAGAGCATTCTCTCCTTTATAAAGCAGCTAATTCTTTACAGTGGTGATTATTAGAGTGTTCTTCCTTAAATTGCTATGAATTTTGCCTTTTTAGAACCTCTATCTATTCATCCTTCTTCCTTATGACTTCCCATTAAAAATCTATGAAGACAGTACTCCATCTCCCTAAGCCTTCTCCTCAAAAGGCTATATATCATCAGTCTTTCAACATTTCCAAATGTCATGATTTCTAAATTAGTCATTATTTTACTTTCACTATTTTGGCAACTATTTAATTTGTTTAAAGTGTAACCCTTTGGAATAATCACACCTCTTAAGATGTCTTTACGTGGTGTAGAGTTCAATTAAGAAAACTGCCCTTGATTTGGATATTTTACTGGTCTTTCTGGTATCACTGCAATACTAGATTAACATTACCTTTTAAAGTTAAGTTTCTCACTTCTTGCGCTTATAGAATTGTTTGTTTTTTTTTTAACTTAGGTGAAAAGCTTCACACTAAGTTTAGTGTTTGTTTATTTCAATAATTCCAGGCTCTTGTAGGTCTGGTTCTCTACAGTATGGCCCTGCAACTTTAATGCTCTAGCCCATGCCCAGAACGAAGGCAGAATTCTATAAACAAAACCAACAGTTGGAATAAGACGGCCAAAAGCCAGCAAGAACTGGATTTCATATGCACTTATTATTTATTCCATTTCTTTTTGGCCCCTGCCTCTCTTTTCTAACCCCCAGTCATTTATCATTCTAGTTTCCTATCAGTTCCAGTCTCATCTCTAGTTCTATCTTCTCAGCTTGTCTGCTTCACTGCTTCCCAAACCTATGTCCAATGTATTGCTTTTTTTCTCTACCCTTTCTGGCCTTGGGGAACTTTCCTTTGTACTAATCTTAAAGATTACCTTATGCCTAAGCCCAATCACTTCCCTAGCTCTACTCCCTTCTTGCTCCAAACTTAGAGTGTCAGACCTAGGAAAAATGCTGTCAAACTATATATTAATAATTAATTCTTCCAAATTTCAGTCCATCAACAAAATTTATATGCATATCTTTCATGTTGTCACCTAAACCATTGATAAATAAGTAGAATACTGAACCAAAAACAGAAAATCTGCATCACAATCCCTTTAGAGTTTCTGTCCTCAAAATTCTAATTTTTCCTCTAAATTTTAACAAAATTGATTTCTTAAATCATAGAGAGTTGCACCGTCCAATGCAGTGGCTACTAGCCACATGTTTCCATATAAATTTAGATTTATTTTCATTAACATAAACAAAATTTAAAAATGCAGTTCCTTAAGTTGTAGTAGTTTCAAGTACTCAACTTCATAGTTCTACTGGCAATCATATTGGACAATGCAGTTATAGGACATTTTCACCACCAGAAAAATTTCTATTAGACAGTGCTACTCCAGAATATATATTTGATTATGCTCACCATAACCTTATACCAATATTACATGTTCTCTCCAATTTTCTATTGACTCATTAGTCAACAGTTTTGTTCAATTGGTCATGAATATGCTTGTCTATGCTTTATTCAGTCCATGTTTATCTATCTTGTCTAAGAGGATATTACAAAATCCTTTGTCTAAATAAAAATATATTAACTATCATAGTATTCTGGTCTATTTGGTGAACAATTGATTTGATTAGTTATTTATTGCTTTGTAACAATTTATCCCAAAATTTAGTGGCTTAAAATAGTAATATATTCTTCTCTCATGTTTTCTTTTGGTTAGTAATTTGAGAGTGGCTTAGCTCAGACTCTGTCATAAAGTTGCAATTAGATGTTGCCTATGACTGCTATCATCTTCAAGGCTTGAATGGGTCTGGGAAATCCACTCCCAAAGTGGCTCATCACATTATTGGCAAGCTGCTATTGGCTGTTGTCCACGGGCCTCAGTTCTTCACCAGGTAGATCTCACTACAGGCCTGCTTCAGTGTCCTCAAAGTTTAACAAATTGCTTCCCCCAGATCAAGCAATCTGAAAGACTTAGCTATAAGCTTCAATGTGTATTATGACCTAGATTTATAAGTCATAAAGTATCACTTCCTCCATAGTCTATTGTCCACAATGGGGCCAGCCCTGATTCATTATGGGAGGAGAGCACACAAGGTAATGTTATGAATAACAAGATGTGTGGTTCATTGGGAGGGGGAGTAATTGAAGGCTTGATATAACACTATTCATAATAGAAAATGAGTGTTTTCATGGCTAATTATTAGTGTATCCCTGCTCGCTCCTGAGAAGCATCTCCTAAGAGCTATCTGTAAACTATTCTGTGAGAATTCCCCTGGAACCAACATCAAGTTTACTGGTCTGTCTATACTTTTGGGGATCTATCTTTTTGCTCTGTATTAAAAATTTGAATTTTTCCCGTTTTCAAACTTGTGGCACTTCTTCTATGTTCCGTGATCTCATTATAGTCATATCTGCAGGATTACTTTTTTTTCTTTTTAATTTAAGTCTGTCATTTTTCTGAGCCTGAATATTTGCCCCTAAGCATAACAGCTGGGTACTCTCTACCAATTTACTCTCCTCTCCTCTCCTCCACTATTGTGTAGTATATCTCAATAATTTTTGTTGAGCTAATGTTCTCTCAGAACATTCTTGATTCTCTGTGTGAGTGCATATATGTTGTTTCTACAAAACAGAACCATGAACAATAAGAATCTCTCTCTCTCATATATATATACAGTTTTTCCCTGTAATTTCTAGATCACTAACTAGCTTTTCCTTAAAAAGAGACTTTTCTCATTGTTTCTTCTGATAAATGAAATCATTAGCATGGCAATTCTAGAAATTACCGGATTCTGATTACTCTTTTATGAAAAAAAAAATCTAAGGAAATAACTTAGAATGATTCATATCTATGAATTTCACCTGAAAAGATATCGTTGATACATATTATTAAGTTGCAAGGTAATATATATGGTATGATCCCATTTTTTGTTAAAAAATAAAAGAGAGCAAAAGAATAAAGAGAGAGAACCATGTGTGTACATGTGTGCTTTTTCATAAAATTTATGGTCATGGAGAATGATATAGAAGTATATACACCAAATAGTTAATATCTTAAAGGATAGACTGGCGTTGGTGGTGTGTAATCAGATGAAGACAGATAATGTTTACTTTTCCTGCATTCACCTTTGAATTTTTTGACCTATTACAATGAGTTTATATTGATTTTTAAAATTTTTCTAATAAATATAAGACCTTAAAAATACGCGTTCTATCATTATTATTGCGTCCCCCAGTGGCAGTGTTGTGACTTACATTTAAGAAGCTATTGCCCATTTCGTTCCTGTCATCAGTCTGTAGCATACTCCCATAACAATATCATTTGTTTCCTCTTTCCTTTTTATCCTCAATCAAAACGACATCTATCCTGCCTATGTGATATATTCCTTTCTACATAAATGAGTAATTTCTTAAAGTTCAAGGCTATTCTTTTTTTCCTTCTTTGAGTTTTCTCTTTTCAAAATACACAGTCTCTAGTTGTAGATTGCTAATCACCACTCTTATTTTATCAAGTCTCAGTGATATTATGGAGATTATACACACATATTTTAACTTTACTGTATGCTCTATACATTACACATTCAGGATCAAATCCAAGTTTTGTTGGATCTGAAGCTTTTATAATTTGTGGAGCTCACTTAAAAAAAAAGAATGTAAAATTGTCAACACAGAATTACTAGGGCCACTTCCAGGCCCTTGGAAGTGCAAGTGAGGTGTCTTGAAGCATCAAGGTAAATGTATTCCTGTATACTGTTGTGCTGACTGAGGGGAGTGGATAACTTGAAGTTATTGGATTAAAAATTCCAGGAGTAGGATGGTACAGCCTCCCAAAAGGGAAAGGACTGAGAGAAAAGGAAGTCCTATTACCAACTTCAGAAATGTGTTTGACTTTTGGTTTTAATTTCCCTGTTTTAGTTCTCTTTATAAAACAATTGTCTTTTTATAGAGTAACATTCCAGTTTTCAATAGCAAGGAGACCTATGTTCAGCTAGGATCAGATTTCCTGGGCCCCATTTTAGAAACAAGCATAGCTCAAATCATGCTGAGCTTAAGAGCATTCCATGACAAGTGACAGAAGCTTTGCAAACTATGGTCAGAAGGCACATTTAATGACCTTTAGCTTGAGAAACATCAGGTGGCTTGCTACTTTGTCCCAGAAGAGTGGCATGTAAAAAAATCAAAAGGAGTGGCAACAAGAGCATTGGGGACAGTGGCAGAAATCCTCCAGTTGCAAAGGTATCTCCACAAAAAAGAAAGAAAACCTTAAGAAGGTCCTTTAGCCCAGTGGTTCTCAAAGAAGTTTCTTCCCTCAACAAGGACTTCCGATAAGCTGCCCTAGCTCCTTCCAGATATTAGACTTTGAGTGTTTGCAATCACCAATGTTTGAAAGTATCTTTTCAAGCAGACTGCTGTATAACCTTATTTCACTCTTCCAAGGACCAGTAATGTAGACAGCAAACTTGTCCTAAAAAAAGTTTGCAAGATATTCGTGTTCATATGTGAGGTGTCAGAGTAGAGGAAAAAAATAATAAATGACAGAGCTTTCTGTGTGTTTAAGTGCTTTATAAAGGCTTAATGAATTTTTAAACTATCTGAGATATATATTGCCAATCATAAATGTGTAAATGAAAAACAAAGAAAAAACAGCTTAGAATCTTTCGAATCTCTATTTTTTTCACAACACACACATGCTCTTGCAATATTACTTCTCCTGATTATAGTGATCGGCAATTTATATGGAAAAAAAAGAATATTCAGTTTTTGTATACAAAGACAAAAGTGCTGATTTTGAAGTTGTTTTGGAAAAAAGGCAGCCACTGGCTGGCCATAGGGGAGATGCTATCAAGGGCCAAAGAATGAAGAGAAGCACACTGGTCCTCTGGGGGAACAAGCTCATACCCTTGGCACCATGTCTGCAGTACTCTTACCAGCTGAGCTGACTGGCTATAACCTTTCCATTTAGCATCTCGAATCACTAAGCAGAATTGCTCAAAAACACAACTTCCTTCAAGTCTTCACTGAATGTTTGTTCTTAGCCAAAAAATTCTCTGGAAGGAATAGAAATGAATTTCAATATTTTTTAAAACACTGAAAATTGCTGGGGGGGAGTGGTTTCCACTCTGAAAGTTTCTTAAGCTTAAAATCCATTTTTCCCTGTGAGGTGATCCACACAGTGGATCTGCTCAGGCGAGTCACTGGCTACTCTTGGGCTATAACTGGGTTCCATTTCTTTTTATAAAGCCCTTGTTATTTCTGTTAGGAGGGCTTGAGGGCTGAAAAGGGGAAAGGGGAACTGGATAGCTTAGGGGCCTAGTTAATGTCATCTGATCTCATTTACCCTGGGGCTGTTTTGAATTTGGCTCCTCTTCACACAGTCTCAAAATATGCACCGGCCCTTCAACAGTCATTGACAAGTGGGCTCTGGAGTCAGACTGCCTGAGTTGGAAGCCAGGCTCTTCCAATTACTAGCTGTGAAGCTTTAGAAAAGGTACTTCATCTCTCTGTGCCTCAATTTCCTTGCCTATGAAATGGAGATAATTAAAAACCTGGAAGAATTTTTGACAAAATTAAATGTGATGTGTGTGTATATATGTATATCTCTTAGTCCAGAACATATAGCAAACACCCAGTAAATTTTAGCTATTAAAAAATACCAACAATCAAACGTCGTTACAAAGTGCTTAGGACCTTAAGATAACAGAAAGGAAGGGAGGAGAAAGGGATGTAATAAATATGGAACATAGTGTTGGCAGAGAAATTATTTCTGGGGAAAACACAATCCAACAAGTTCCTTGATCCAGGATGGACTAGGGTTATTTTTATTCAGTTTAAGGTCAAAGAAAGAGAGAGAGAAAAAAAAAGAACACTTTGGGGGGGGGGGAGGTGGGAAAGTGGTGGTTGTAGGGTAAAGAAAAAGAAGTCCTGAAGCTGGAAAACAAGTGCCCTATTTGAAGATTTCCCTCAGGGCTGAGCCTAATGCAAATAATCGGGGCCATCTATTTGCCTTCTGGTCTACTAGCTGGACTGATCTTCCCCAGGCCAGCCACAAAAATCCCCATAATTCCAGTTTACAAGGCAAAGTTTCCATGCTTTTCTGTGCTTCCTTTTTCATTGAAAATAATAATTTTTAAAATGTGTAGATTTTCTGGCAAGTTCTGGTCAAACACCTAGGCTTCCCCTCCTTCTTCCCCGCTGAGAGTCCCACCCGGAAATGTGGCTAATCCCTATAGAGTCATGAAGTTCCTAGACTTCCACTGAGTCTTGCAACTAGAGGCTAATGATCTAGCCTGGATTCTTTTACCTGGTCTGGACTTGTCCCCTTAGACAGGCTAAAACAGTCTCTGCCATCAGGGGCCACAGGGCATTTCCCTACACCCTACCTTCAGCAAATTGAATTGTCAAAAAAAAAAATGAATACTTCTTCCATTTAGCAAAGAATCTTTTCAGAGTCTTTTTAAAGGTTGAATTGCTTGACTCCTTGTCTTGATTTCTAAAACCAAGATGTTTATACAAAAGCATAACTTTCTATTAACTAACTCATCTGCCCATCTCTAGTTATGAAATGCTATTTTCAGACTTATATTTTGCAAGATCCAGAGAGTTTTACTGACCATCCAGAAAGTCTTAAACTATGTTTTAAAGGGGCAAGATTTTCTGCAGTAGAATTGTCAAGATTTGAATTCTTGGGAAATATAATTTCTGTATGGTTTACATCATATTTGCATTAATACAAAAATTTGATCCAGAACACTGAAGTTTCTTTTGGGGGTGTGTGGGGTGGGGGGAGATGGTAGTTGGTTTTCTCCGCACCCATTAACAGAGGATTCCTTTAGCGAGACCGGCTGTGGTGATTACAAATCTCACTGAGTCTCTGAGGTTAAGGAATGTAAAGACATGAAATAAACAAAATCCACCAATATAAGAGAATAATTACAAAAGTTAGAAGCGTGGGTCAAGAATGGTGAGCTACAGATCGATAGGAAGAATTGTTTGAGTAAATCTTCCTGGAGGAGGTAGAAATTTCTTAATTAAAAAAAGAAACAGAAAAAAAAAAAAAAACCCTCACATCGCTTTCCGATCCCGGAGTGCGGGTGCGAGAACATAGTCTGTGAGTTCCAGGGAAAGTAAGCAGCTTCAGGACACTGTTTTAAAGTGCTCTTTGCAGAGCATAAACTTAGAATTCGGTTAGTTTTATGCACCGACTCTCTTTCCCATTAAGCCTTCAAGAGGTACCTTCTCAACGGTAAATTGCGTTTGTCAGATTCTTTTAAACTGTATCTCAGAACCTCTGCGCTTTGTGGGCGAACCGAGGCCTGGGTGCCCAAAAAAGTTTTGCAACACGTGAGCGAATGAATGAAGCCCAGCTCTAAAGCAGGAGACTGGAAAGGACCTAGGAACTTCCTTTGCGAAAGCCGCAAACTGCAAACTTTCGACTCGGGGTAGCTAGGGCTTCCGGAACTCAGTCAGTCTCTTCCTGGCACCTGTGAACAGGTGCGGTTTCAACTGAGCGGCCAGGGCCTGGTACCAACTAGTCCCGGGGCAGAAGAGATGCGGCCCGCCTCCAGGGATCTTCGCAGCGGCCCTGTTCACACCGCTGAACTAGTGGTTTCGAAAACCGAGCTGCGTTAACCCAAAGGCGTACTTGGTACTATCTCCCCACCCGCACAGGGGTTCGTCTAGATCTGATCCTTAACCCAGTGGCAAGTCATTTCCTTATCTAACTTGACGGGTCTTTGCAATACATGGAGCAATAAAATCAAGGGGCAGAAAGCGAATTTAGACAACTAGAAAAGTCACAAGTGTTCCGTGGGGGAGATGGGAGCGCGGGCTGTTTAGACTGTAGCAGAGCTGCGGGGCCCAGACTGGGAGCGGTGCAGAGCGGGACCGGTTTTCCGGGGCTGGCAGCTGCCTCAAAAAAGTTTCCTGTGGAACACTCTCCAGCAAGGGCGGGTGCGGCGGGTGCAGCGGTGGACTTGGGAGGGATGGGAAGGGAAGGGGAGGGGAGGGAAGGGAAGGGAAGGGAAGGGAAGGGAAGGGAAGGGAAGGGAAAAGAAGGGAAGGG
>NW_011889200.1:1385467-1403703 GCF_000151845.1 Pteropus vampyrus | reverse complement strand
AGGGAAGGGAAGGGAAGGGAAGGGAAGGGAAGGGAAGGGAAGGGAAGGAAAGGGAAGGGAGAGGCGGCGAGGGGCCGGCTCGCAAACCGTTAGAGTCCTTGAGCACCTCCCTCCTCCAGTGGCCCCCCAGCCCGCCTCCTTGCCGCTCAGCTGCCCACCTGGCGACGTGACGCTGCACCAATCCCCTTCGAGCTGCTCAGGGGGCCCCCACCTCCTTGTACCGCCCCCCTCCCCACCCTGAAAGAGGCGCACCCTGCGGGGGCAGACACTGAGCTCTCGCCAGTGGAGCGCCCCTCTAGCTTCTTAGTCTCCGAGACCGACGCTCAGGCTCTTCTCTCGCCTTAGCTAAACTTGCTTTCCCGCCTCACAAACTCAGGCTTCCCTCCACTCCTAGCTCTTTTCCCTCCACTTTCTCCTCCTCAAGCTCCCACGCTATAAACCCCTGTCCTTCTTAAATTTCCCCCGCCCTCTCCCTTCTCCTCTTCCCCCTTCAACTTCTTGTCGGCTTCCACCGCAGACACCCCGACCGTGCCTAACTCAGTCGCCGGCTCCCGTTCCGCTCGAAGCCATGGCGGGACCTGGGAGTTGGAGGGACAAGGAAATCACAGATCTGGGCCACTTGCCGGTGAGTAGAAGAGACCTGTCGCCCCCAAAATGTTCTCTTCTTTGGGTTCTGAGCACCGGGGGAGGGGATAGACGCCCGCAAGCCGGGTTAGGCTAAAACATTGTGGGGACCACGGTAGCAGAGGGTCCCCTAGAACGAGTTTGCAGAAAAGACGCCCCCTGGACACCTAAACTCACAGAAAGGCAAAAGGAAGGGGCGGGTGGGGGGAGAATAGGTGACGGTTGTGCGTGTCCTAAACAGCGGGACATTTTCTAAATGCGGCTCATTTTGTTTAGTGGCGCTCCTGTACCTGTCCTAGCGAGGCTACAGGAGATGCCAAAGAGCCGGACAACGCATGGTTCCTGAGAACACTCCTCCCTGTCACCCGGTTGCCCCGTTGTTCGCTGCTTCTTTTGCCACCGGAGATGCCCACTCACGGAATTACTTTTACTTGTAGGTGACAGTGGTCTAGAAAATTAAAACGTTGGAGTCTCACTTCTCTCATTTTCTAAAAGCACTTTCTAAAGCTGTCTTATTCTGTCAGGGCACTGTTCCGATTTAGTGTTGTAGGAGCGAAAAAACTCGACGCCGCTTGGGGAAGTGAATTCCGCATATCTCAGTCAAAAAAAAAAATGCTCTCACTAGCCAAACAGATTTAGCCTTTTCTCATAGCTTTTGTTTGTGGATTTTCCTTTTTCTGAATGTCCAGCTTTCTTCCAGAGTTGTATTGTAATTGATTGGTGACCTATTATCATCATCGTTATTAGTAGCCTTATTATTTTAGCAGCGCCATTTACTTCATTGGCATCTGGTTTCTGGCAGATACTGGATACCACCCAAATCCATTTTTTAAGTTCTCTTTTTAGATTGGCATTTCACTTACACCCTCCCTTGAATGCAAAGGGCCCCTGGACTCTTTGAAAGGGAATAATCATGCATGTGCTGGAATAATCACCAGGCAACTGTAGTTCAGGGCAGTGGCCTGCTTGCTTTGGGAAAAGCTAAATATTAACCTTGAGTTTATAGGACTATTCAAAGTCGCAGTGCTTTAATTTTATACATATTTGGCCTTTAAAGATTGTCTTCTTGATGATGGCAGAAGCCTGCTCCCCTCAAAAATGGAGCATTCTCTAAACCTCACCTATATAATGTTACACTATAATGGTGTGGAGGAGGAGGTCATGCACATGGTTAACATTTTAGCATATTGTTCTTAGCTTTTATATAAACAAGCTGAATACACATATTAGCATTGTGGTTATTGATGCAGTTTTATAAAATAAAGTCACAGAATGTTTAAAGAAAGGTTAAATCTTTTTCCACCCTGCATGTATCTGATGCATACATGAGATTTCTGGAATATGGAGGCCCCAGTTGGTGGTTTCCTTTATGAACAGAACTTTCATATTTAAACTAGATTTGGCCCAAATAAAAGTGTTAAACCAATGAATGAAATGTTACCTACCTCCAATATTCTCTGTGTATAGTGAGAGAAAGAGAGAGAGAGAGAAAAAAAAGCAAACTAGAGCAATATGTGAAACCACACATGGGCAAACTGAAACAAAGTCTTTTCGAAAATTGACTAAAGAGAGGAATGGGAAACACCTCATAGAAATGATAGAGCAGAGAATTCCAAACTTGAAGAAAAAGTAGTGAAGGTTTTATTAACAGAAAAAAATGGGGGGAAATGGCCCAGACTAACTGTTCCGGTCATGGCCCGGGGACTTAAGAACTTGGTGAGAGCCAAGGAGATAAAGGGAAAGCCTACAATCTTAAATTGCAGTTCAATAGAATATTAGTTTTTTTATTTTTTGAGGGGAGGGGTGTTGGTGGTGTGGAAGGGAGAAAGATGAGGTTGATTTTTAATGTAGTTGTAGAGATAAAACACAAAACCTCAGGGCATTCATGCTTGGCCTCATTTTACAGACTTCAAGAAAGTCTCATAAAGTCCTCAGCTTTTAACAATTTCTAAATTTCTATTATACAAGAGTAATTTTATCTCATTGTGAAAGTCTTTACCATCTGAAGAAATTATGCTTAATTATCCCATCTCCCCAGACATTTGGGTCTAAACCCTAAGAAATCTAGCAGAAAAGAAGCATCCTCTGATAATATATTTTATGGCAATTTTTTAGAGACACGAAAAGTTCACTGTCTCTGGTCACTGAGTCATATTTTAGTGATTTGGTATTTCTTCGAAGTTGACTTATTTAAAGAGTCTCTGAATAAGTAAAAGTAAATGAAAAGGTTAAGAGACATCTAAGTTAGCTCTTTGGAATTTGCATTTTGGTGAAAAGTAGAGATGACAAATCAAACAAAGAAACCTAAATGTGATAATTATTCTCAATAGGCCATATATGAAGGTCAGCAAGTTGACATCCGTCAGCACCAAGTATACCAATTTGACAACAGCCAGATAATGAGCGGTGATTCAGACTTTGGAGTTTCACATTGAGGAAAAAAAAATCTTTCAGAATATATAATAATTAAATATATAGGTCTACTTTAAGATTGATATATTATGTCCTTTGTTGGGCTGGCCAGCTAAATGACCTCAAGACAAGAGAAGTCAGGCTTGCTGTGCGAATTGAGATTTAAAGAAAGTGGTGGAAGATTTTTTGTTATTACATAGATATTAATTTGTAAACCTAAAATAATAAACAATAGTGAAAACTGGGGAAGCAGGAGGGGTGAAGGAATTGTATAAATTTCTTTTTTGCATAATACCCTCAAGTTAGAAGCATAAAATAGTAACGCCAACATAACAAGAGAATGACAAGTCAAATACATTTTGTTTATTAATTAATGGGTTGCTGTAATTTTTCCTGATTGACTATTGAATAAATATTTCCTATAGGTGACAAAACAAAACAAAAAGTGCTGAGGTTGTGGTCTGTGCTTTCTTATTGAAAAGAGAATTGCAAAGCCTTATGTCTTTATATATATCTGTATGTGTGTGTGTGTGTGTGTGTGTGTGTATTCTTACCTTGCTTGCCAACCATACCTAGGGCTGTCTCACGCACTCTCTCGTGCTCGCTCTCTCTCGTGTGCGCTCGCTCTCTCTCTCTCTCTCTCTCTCTCTCTCTCTCTCTCTCTCTCTCTATATATATATATATATATATATATATATATATATATATATATATATATATATATATATATATATACACACACATTTTTTTTCCCCCTTAGTATGCCTACGTCACTCAATCCTTGTGACTGGAAACTTTCTTCATCTCCAAATCTGGCATGTCTTTACTATGATAGTTTCTTTTGCCTTCTGTGCCCAGTATGGTAATGACATTCTTCATGGCTGTGGACTTGGTATTTGACACAGCCATGTGTAGTCCTAATCTATATTGGGGTCAAAATTAGGCTGGCCTGGAGGACAGTAGTGGCAGAGGTGATCTGAAATAGCATATGATCCAAAAACTATATTTGAATTACATTAGGTTTATATTTAAATATAAATGCCAGCTCTCCCAGTCTCCCACCACCCAGATCAAGGCTGCTTTCTACACTCAGTCTGGAGAACCTTCCCACTTTACCAAGTTCCTTAGCTCCATGTTTTAAAGCAGTTTTACTTTCTAGTCCACAAAGATGGAACCATTCAGCATACACTCCATTATATATTATAGAGCATCACCTCAACAAGACACTGTATTTTAATTTATGGTTTCAGTCCTTTTTTTCTCCAGTTTCTAGGTCGGTGAGTTTTATGTTAGTGCACAAGAATAGTGTACAATAATCATCTGGGAATGTTATAACTCATCCTCAGTAATTCCTATGTCATAACTCCATGCTAGGAACAAGGAATCTTGTATTTTAAACAAGATTTCCCAGATGATTCTCATGTAAGGAGAGTCTATGCAGTCCACAGTTTGAGAAACACTAGTCCAGAAGAAAAGATTTTTTTCTAAGTCTTCCACTTGAATTGTGAAGCCCATTCCTCTATCTCTGAAACTCACTCTGGCACTTAACAGTGTTATTTATATCTGCCATTTTCAGGTTCTCTTTCATAAAATTGCTATTTTAAATATTTAAAACAAAAAGAAGAAAAACCTCTGCTTGTCTTTCTAGGTACTGTGCAATGTCTTTCCTTCCTTTAGCCTTCTGACTACTGGAATGTGTTTCCTAGTTCTTCTTCTTTACTACCCTAAATCTGAAATTTATTGCTTCCCATATCGACCATTTAATGGTTCCCTTTTGTTCTTTATTTCTGCTGTATTTGGTTCAGACTCTGCTTGAGTCTCTTCCTTGACCAGTGAACACTGCCTTCTAGGGATCCTTTTCTTCCTGTTACCCCCACCCACTGCCCTTAATAAAATTGTCCATCAGAGTACTTATTCTTCCCTTTCTCCTTGAATTCAGAAGACAGAAACAACTCCCCAAAATACTAGGTTTCAGAAGACAACCAATCTAAGTCTTTTAAATTATAGGAAATAATTTATATATATAGAAAAATATAACAAAGTATAAAGTATTTGCTCAACTTTATGATTCAAAAATGTTTTAGTAATTTATTTTGATTACTAACCCTTTTCTTGATTACTAACCATTTTAAAAAAATAACTAAATGGAACACCAAAGCATAGTGAACCACCAAATAATCTCCAAATCGATTTAAAGATCTTTCCTCTTCTGATTTTCCTATCTTGGTGTGGCAGGGCAGAAGAGAAGACCAAGTAATTATAGAGACCCCTTTAAAGGAGACCTTTTAATTTCACAGTGAACCCCCCCCAAAAAAAAAGATTCTTTTTTGATGCTTTCTTATTTGGAAGCCAAGAATACACTCCCTGACTTAATGTAGTGGAAAATCTGATATAAGAAATTGAATAATATTATCCAAGTAATTACATTGTTCTTTTCTTTCTTCCCAGTTTGACAATCATTTAGTCTTGAAAGATACCGATATGAAGATGGGGAAAGAAAAATATTGCATAAAACTAATGAAAAATACTCTTAGAACAGATGAATACTAAGCTAAGCTGCCTTTTAAAACAGAAGAAAAAAAATTCAAATCTTTTTTTTTATTAAATGTGAGCATGAGAATTAAAATGTTTCGGTCATTTGTAAACAGAAAAATAATTTTCTAGACAACATGAATATAGATAAAATTAGGCCTCCAAGAATTGCACAGGCATTTTATTATCCCTGTTCATTTCTTTGTTTTTTTTTTTTGTTTTTTGTTTTTGTTTTTTTTTTGAGTAATTAGATACCTGAGTCCAAATATGAGCAAGGTACACATGCCATCGAGGAGTAGAGAAAGGATTAAAGATATTTAAAACTGTATTCAAAGATTCAGAAATAAAGTTGTTCAGATAATTCAGTAATTCTCTAATATGTGGTATCTTTATCAGCTAAAATGCAACCTTAACCATAACAGAAAATGGTTTACCAATTGGAGTCAGCTAACATATTTGATTCTTTTGACAGATGGCCAAAGGCTGTTTCTCCAGAATTAATAATGTCTAATAAAAAATCCCTCAAAGATATCCTTCAAAGAAATATGCTAAAGTGATAAAGTCTTCAAGCTGAACCTTAGCAACTCCCTTGTTAGCTAACTTTTTCCCCTAAGTTTTTCAGTGAGTTGTAACGATATGCTTATTATCAAGACCACTATAACAGTACATTTTTACTTCTCTTGAATTCTCAAAATTATCATTTTAAATAAGTTTTGTATTGTCATTGGGAGTATGTTTCTTAAACTATTTGCTTATAATGATACAGTGCATATTGTGACATTGATTTTGATGATGATTTTAAGTAGGCTGTTGTTTTTTCTAACAATGGTTATATCAATCCAGTGGAAACATCTGGATTTTAGAATGCTGGAATCTGATATTTTTTCTTGTAGAATTTTAGAACTAGAGCTAGGAAATCACCTAACACAGCAACTTCATTTTAAATATGTGAAAAGAAGTCCCAAAGAGAGTAAATAACTTACTGAGAGTCATATAGTTAATTAATGGCAAAGCTAGGACTTAGACTTCAGTCTCTTGACTCTGTCTTGTTTAACACTTGTTGACTGAAGTAATCCCAGACCTGTGTCATTTTCCTATGACAGTTTTGCTAGATTACACAAATATCACACCGGTTTAAAGGTGTCTATAATTTCAGTATATACATTGCATATGCTCAATACTTTTTCTGTTTAGCTCACATTTGTCACAGTAATAAAAATGTTTTCAAACCAGGTTAAACAAAGTTTGTATGTATAAAATATGCTTTCTATAAGGCATGTGAATTTCCAAGAATTTGCCAATGCTGCTACCACTTCGTATATAAACTGGCATCTACTCATACCTCATATAAGTTTTGCTAAAATAGCAAAATAAGCTGCTAAACTAAAAGTTTAAGTAGTGATAAAATTCAAATACCATTTTGGTGATGAACAATTAAGGAATATCTATATTTTCAGGTAAGGAAACAATGTTTATGGATGAATATGGAAGCCTTAGGAATCTTCATAAACAGGTTATACTTTGCTATGGTGCCACATTTAGGCTAAGACAAAAAAAAAAAGTCAGTGAATTCGTGCCATGAAAAGATACGCAAAGATTAACTTAAAAACAAATAAACAAAAACAACTTTGTCTATTTTTTAAGTGATGCTCTTTCAATGTCATGATCTTGCCTTATTATTTGTATTTAAAGGTTATATTCTTTCTTAAGAATTACTTTTATATGCATAAGCTATTTTATATCCAGTGTGTACTCATCACTGATCTAAGCTGAGCCTTCTGTCTGTCCAGTTAGCACTCAGAAAATGGATATTAAAAGAGTATTTTGATTGCAAGTAAATGAACTTATTTCTGTTTTAATATTCTGCTAATTATATTATGAATATGCATCAACTAGACATAATTGTATGCATTTTACAGTTTTGTGACAATTATACAAATACTTAATGTCAATACCATTGTTTCTTTTTTATAAATGACTACACTTAGTCCAAGGAGACTGTGACATGTCTATTCTTTTGGTAAATGACACTTAGGTTCTTCCCACGGAAATTCTAAGGGTGCAAGGCAGATTGGAAATACCATTCTGGATAGTTGAATGCTTGCCTTTTTTTTCAAGAAGATCGACAATTTTTGTTCTACATTTTTTCAGGATCCAACTGGAATATTCTCACTGGATAAAACCATCGGCCTTGGTACTTATGGCAGAATCTATTTGGTAAGTGGAGGTAGATTACATATTCATTCTTCATTTTCTAATAACAACAGTAATTACAAGTCAAAAGCCTACACTGCAAATCAAATAATGCCAAAACACAACATTTCACTTTGAGAGATGAATCAAGTTAAATTAGCTCAGTGACATCTGTGAGAATTATTACAAAGGAAATGAGTTGGCAATCTATAGTTAACCTACCAATCAAATATCAAATCTAAAAATTATTAGAAAAGAATTAATAAAACATAAATGGGAAAGGGAAGTAATTCAAATAAGATGTATCCAAATAAAAATATCACTTGTTTTATATTATACCTCCATGCTGTTCTAATTACTCACATTCAACATTTAAATTGAATGTTATAAAAAGTTTCCAGAACATTCTATATCATACTATGTACATGAGTGTGCACATGTGTGTGACACAGTTTTCCAAAGAATCTAACAAGAAAAACTGCATTTATTTAGTGATTATTTATTAAGCACAAAGTATGTGCCAGGCGCTGTGATAGTCTCTGGACTATCAAAGTGATAAACAAAACAGATGGTCCTATTCTTCTGGGGCTTATAGTCTAGAAATGTGTAAGTGATTAAATATGAGTATGTGCGTGGGGGTTGAGAGAGGCACACAAATAACTTTATAATTGCAATTGTAATATACATTCAGTAAAAAAAAATCCTAGTGATATAAAAGCATAGAATAGGAGGGCTTAATTTAAATTGAAGGGTTATCATTGGCATCCTTGGGGAAGTACTTGGTAAACTGATATCAGAAGGACAAATATGAGATTACTAAGCAAAAGTGTGTTTGTGGAGGATGATGTTGATGCATTCTAAAAAGAAGAAGGGCGGTATTTAAAAGTGACTTGGAGATGGGAGTGCTTTAGTGGTCCTATCACCTTGATCAGGTACCTTTCTCCCACTCTAATATGGAGAATAGACATTTTATAAATCTTGCAAATGCAAGTGTTCCTCTATCTCATGCCTGTTCCTCAAAAACCAAATCACTGTCCCTAGGCTAATCCTTGCTGTCGACTGACCACGGGTCCTTTATATATGGGTTGTGTAGAAGTGTTCTGGTATAGGTCTAACAGAAGGGCATATTTCTAGTTCAGACAAGGGTGATCTTTGCTTGCCAAGTCTTGTAACTTTAAGGCTGTATTTGCCCAGAAGAGGTTTCTTTTTTAATTTCTCTATCTAGGTTGGGGTGGGGGAGATCTTTAAAATTTGCACCAAAGTGCTTATAGCATAGAACTTGAGTAGTAGAAATAGCACTGTGGAAGGTTCCTAAAAGTAGAAAGAACCTTGGTGAGCATAGGGAACAGAGAGAATGCCAATATACATGATGAAAGTTTTTTTTCAAACCATTTTGACCTTACCTACTAACAGAACCAGTAAGCTATAGACAGTGAAGTGATACAGATACAAATATATTGTTTATGTTACCTCAGTTGCATCTTGTACTGAATGATTAGTTAACATTTGTGTGATCTAGGTAAATTTTGCCATGTTAAGCATAAATACCTACACCTTATACATAGAAGTTCCTCTTCTTTATGACAAATTTGTAATCTCTGTGGCTGTATACACATTCTAATTCCTGAGGGGTATGTGTTTAAGTGTGTTTATGTACTTGTTTTGATTTGAAAGTATAGAGCTCTTTATATCACAAAATTTTAGGAATAAAAACTTCAGTTGTATAGGTAAAAAACAAAGGTAAGGTTAGATAGCACAAAAAGATGGTTTTTCGTCATCAGTCATCAGAACTGTGATGCCATAAAAACAAGAAAAGTCAAGAGGGTAAAAAGGTGAGTTGTGCATGATTTTTTTTTAATTAAGGTTTATTGAGATACACAACAAGTCCTCAGATAACGTCATTTCATCCAATATTGTTTCCTTAAAATGTTGATTAGATGTCATAAGAACAACTCTCGTTTATGTCAATTTGTTTATAGTAAAATTGGTTTCCATCATACATTGTTTCATCAAAATTTACAGAACCTATTGACAACATTAAGTGAGGACTTACTGCAGTTTGTATTTAGTGAAATTTACTCTTTTAAGTATATTTTAGAGAAACACATTCAGTCATGTAACTACTACCAGAATCAAGATTTTTTAATATACATCTTCAATTACATGGTATATACCTTCAAGTAATATTCTTCTGCTTCACTGTTTGGTATCCCAGCGTGTGTACTATGATTATGGTTGTTATAAGTTTTGCATTTATGTATGATATAATCTTTATACTCAACACTACTACTTTTTATTTAATCAGTATGTTTTAGAGCAATTAAAAAGATAAAAATAATTACATGTTTATATACATTTGAATCATTCCTGGAATCTTCGTTTCTTTGGGTAAATCCAAGTTTCTATCTGGGTATGATACTCCTTAAGTCTGAAGAACTTCTCTAAGTTTTTTATAGTTCAGGACTTCTGGTAATGAATTCTCTGTTTTTGTTTGTGTGAAAAGTCCTCATTTCTCCTGAATTTTTGAAAAATATTTACACTGGATATAGAATTCTGGGTTGACAGTTTTTTTTCTCTGAGAACTTTAAAGATACTACTCTGTTATCTTCCCATGTTTGCTTTTTTGTATTTTTCTTCTGAAAGTCTTTAGTTATCTCTTTGTTTTTCAGCAGTTTAAGTGTATAATGTGTGTGTGTGTGTGTGTGTGTGTGTGTGTGTGTGTGTGTGTGTGTGTGTGTGTGTTTGGTGGGATATTAATCATCCTTGGGGTTCTCTGAGCTTCTTGGATATGTAATTTGACATGTTTTATTATTTGGGGGAAATTCTTGACCTTTATCTCTTCAAATATTTCTTCTTCCTTGTTCTTTTTATTCTCCTTGGGAAATCTAGTTTCATATGTGTTAGATCATTGTATATTAACCAATAGGTCTTGGATGTTCTTTTTAGTTTTTTATTTATTTGTGTGTGTGTATATGGTCATTTATTTGTTTTCATTCTCTTTTCTTTTCGTGTTTCAGTTTGAGTCAACTTTTTTTTTCTTTATCTACAGTTTCACTGATTCCTTTCTTAGCTTTTTTGAGTCTACTGATAAGAGTGTGAAAGACATTCTTTAGCTTTTACTGATTTTCATTTCTAGCATTTCTAATTTTTTATAGTTAACTTCTTTGCTGAAATCTCCATTTGTTCATGCATGTTTTCCATATGTTCCACTAAAACCTTTTAGATGGCAATTATAGTTATATTAAATTTTCTGTTTCATAGTTTGAATATCCAAGTCATCTATGAGGCTATATTGATTGCTTTATCTCTTGAGAATAGGCTTGTTTTTCCCCTTGCTTTTTGTCTTTCAAAATTTTTATTTGAATGTCAAACATAGCAGAATAGTAGAAATTGAAGTAAACAGTGTGCATGCATTGAAATAGGCACACTTGCTCTACTAGGTCATTAATCTGGGAGGTTTAATCAATCTAATAAGAAGGTGAGCTATGTTTTGGTTATGTTGTTACTCTCGTTACCCTCAGTTCACTATCAGCTTAGAACTTCTCTGTTACCTTGTGCTTAACATAAGGGTTTGTTTGCTGTTTTTTTTTCTTAATATTTTCACTCTACCCTCAGTTTTAGACCTTCTCTGTGTACTTGTGCCTCAAAGAGATTCTCTCTCCATGCTCATGTGCCTCCCCTAGTGGTGTACTGCTATTCTTTCATATTAAGTGCTTGTAAGCTGGTGGTGTGGGGCAGGGAGGAGTTCCCATTTTTCCTAATTCAAATTCAGTCTTAAGCAGATCCTGTGCCTCTAGGTCATGGGAGTGGTAATTTATTAGTTATCTTGACCTGATACTAGTGGTAGGAAACTTCTAAATGGTCTGATCACAAGACTAATACTTGCCTTTCCTCCAGAATAGAGGACTAACTTTTTTACATTTCCCCCATCTGTGGTAGATCTTCATCTATACCTTGAAAAGGTCTGGGAACAGGATTTGCTGCCTTTCCTCTAGAGCTTAAGGCTTTTACTCTTTAGATGGAAAAGAATTGGACATGGTTGCATGTTTTTCCTACTACAATGGCTTCTCTGCTCCACCAGGTCATCACTATAAATCCGTAGAAAAAAGCCTGCAAATGCGTATAAATTCCTTTTGTATCTGTGGCTCCCAAAGGTACTGTACTCTCATGCTAGCCCATACTTGGGGTTTAGCATTTCATTAAAAATTTAGCTGGATTCTTTATACCAACTTCTATGGTGATGTTGTCTTCCTCCTGCAACCACAGGTGAGCCAGTGCGCATGTCCCATTTCTCCTTGCAGGTGCTTATCTTTCTTCAGATTTCAGCCTGATTGGTCCTGATTGGTTGCCTTGAGTCTTTTCTCTGGCTTCAGGAAAAATTATGATTTTGTAGATTATTCAGCTTTTTAGTTGTCATTAGGGTGGAGGTGACATTCTTTCCAGCTTTCTACATCCTCATTAGGATCCAGAAGTCCAGGTCATTTCTTTTTAACTGAATCTTCATGAAGCATCTACCATACACTAGGTCCTGTACACATTTATAATTCCTAATAATTTTATATGTACCTATTCAAATCCAGAGATTGAGAACACTTTCTACCATCAGATCTTCATAATAAAAACCTCTATGTTACAGAAGGCAGAATGATTCCAGATGCTTTATTTACATTAGATAGATTTTCCTTTGTCAGACTCATTGATGTGACCTCTTTTTTCTACTTCAATTTCTTTCTGTAAAAAGTCTTGGAACTATACATCAATACCTTCTTCATAGAAAACACTCTTGATTATGTAGTAAATGTTTTTTAAATGTTCATACTCTTTACACCAATAATACCACTTTTGGAAATCTGTTATAAACACCAAACATGTAGAAAAAGCATAAAAATATTCATTTTAGCAGAAAGATAGCATATTGTGGTGAAAAAAAGAGCCTACTTTGGAACCAGGCAGACCTGATTCAGTGCTTACTTGGCCATTAATTAGCTGTGACCTTGAGCAAGTCACTTAACCTCTGAATGTGCATTTCTTTATTTATAAAACGGAGCTAATAATACCTTCATTGCAATATTTGATAAAATTTAGAAACAACACATATAAAATGTCTGGCATATGGTAGGTATATTTTTAAATTTATTTTTTATTAAACTGGGGTGATGTTGGTTAATAAAATTATATAGGCTTCAAGTGTACAGTTCAATAATACATCATCTGTATGTTGCATTGTGCGTTCACCACCCAAAGTCAATCTCCTTCCATCACCATATATTTGACCTTGATCCTCTTTACCCTTTTCTATCTCCTCTACTCCCCTTTTTCCCTCTGGTAACTACTAACTAGCTATCCTTTAAAGGTAACTGTTGATATCATCATTACTGTTGCTATTATTTGCAAAAAGACAAATTCAGCAAAATCCTAAATAGTTAAAAATAAGATGAAGTAAATAGCCTTATACTCAGTCAATATATCATTGCTCTGAAAAGCAATGTTTATGAAGATATCTAGCAACCTAGAACTATGTTTAAGATGTTAGGTATTCTATATTATATGTACACTCTGATTACAGCTATGTTAAAAGATACACATGAAAAATGATGAACAGTGAGATACTGCGTGACACAGTGGATGGCAAGCTGAATCTCCCACTAACTGACACTGTACATATAACTTGCCTTTTCTGGGCCCATGTGTTAGACTTGATAATTTCCAAGGTTTCTCTGGCTCTTTGACAATACACCCAGCACAGTGTCTGGAACTCAATAAAATGTAAGCTATTCTTGTTCTTACTGTCATTAACATATTAATAACTATCGTATAATCAACCCTCCCTCCCCGCCGGTGAAATAGAAGCTGGTTTTGGCTGCAAGTTGGAATAGTCCTCATTTCACCAAATAAAATGATTTTCATCATGTTTTTCTATCCTCTCCTCTATTTTGCCATCTGATGGTGAGACCTGATATTTGAGACCTGCTATTTAGCTCAGTAACTACTATGTTACTCAATGTAAAGGTATAACAGGTAAATTGAGAAGGCAGAATGCTTCATTTTGTTACTATTATCTAACACCATCTTGTTAAGTAGAATACTAGTGGGATAAGACAATGAACTGAATCTCCAAAATGAAACAGTTGGCCTTGACCTTAATGAAGTCTTGACTGCATCCTTAACCTCAGTTACCTTTCCCATATTGCCATTAGCAGGTTATGAAGGCAGAAATAGGAGTGAGAAAAAGTTCAAGGCAACCATTTCAAGCAAAGGAAATATTCACCTGAAATAGGGTAAAACTCTACAATTGGGTCTACAGCTTAATTGTCACATATGCCTGATGCTTATTTGAAACTCAATGCTGGTGGAAGGAAAGGACTGCTTCAAATATCTTACTGTCCTAAAACTTAAATGTATACTCAGACATAAGTAAGAAGTCATTTTTGAGGGATATTGAAGCAGTCATCTGTCTCTTAGTAGTTCTCAGATTAAGTCATGTGTGTGTGTGTGTGTGTGTGTGTGTGTGTGTGTGTGTGTGTGTATGTATATATATATATACATATGAAGGGATGGCATTACAACCATGAGCAAATTTCTGAATTGCTTGCACTATGGAAGTGCACCATTGAATACGGATTTTTTAAAACACCGTCCAATGCTTCACTTTTAAATTTTATTTTTTAAGTAACTCTTTGACACTTTGCTTTTACTTGGAAATCTCACCAGACAGTGAGATTTAGGTTTATTAGTTACATTTTCTGGATTTAAAGTTGGGGCAGGGAATGGGAACACGCATGAAAGAAATGTCTTCAAAGCTGATGACATACAATTTGTGATATTTTAAATTAAGTTTTAAAAACATAGTGCTGACATTTGGATTGACTAGCCACTAGACCTATTGGATAGGGGGTTGAGTATTTTTACTTTTGGGCTGAAATTATACTGTTTATTTGCCTACCAAATGTCTAGCAATGTGAATGCTTTCTTTTTAGGTAGGAAAGTTTCCTCACATCCTTGCCATTTTGCAAATATAGCTCAATTAAGTCAGTCAACAAGTATTGCTTGAGCTCCCATAAAGTACATAACACCGTGCATTTCATTATACATCACAAGCCTCAGAAGCAGGAAATAAAGCTTAAACTTCTTTGAGAACACCTGCTTATCAGGCTGTTGTGACTTCCTAGTGCACTACCATAAGTCCAGAGCCTTCTCTTGGTTCTACTTTCTTCCTGTGACATCAACCCCTTGTGATAAAAGACTTCAAAAGTAAGGTTTGGTCTTTCTTCAGTACCCCTCAGGCTGTTCTAGCATAGGAAACATTAAATTTATCCATCAAATAAAAAATTGTCTTGAATGTTTAAAATTTTCCATTAAAAATTTTAAAATATTAATCAAATGCTCACTATGTGCCAAGCACTGTGTTAAACACTAGGAGCTAGTTAGAATAATTAGAAAACACTTTTTTTTGGGGGGGAGATGGTCATTTTTATTGATTTAGTTTTAGTAGACATAAGGAAGGAGGTTATTTTCCCTATGATTGTGGACTCTACATTTGAGAAGGGAGTGATGGGTAGCAAGAAGGAAAGGGAGCGCTAGGGTAAGATTGGGAAAAAGGAGGGAGGAAATAGGGTTGTCATTTTTTTCATGGATGTAGAAAGTCTAATGAAGTTTCTGAGGCTCCAGGAACAAGTTTTTGTTTTGTTTTTGTTTGTTTGTTTGTTTGTTTGTTTGTTTCTCAATAAGAGAACCAAGATTGAAAATTTGCAAAGGAGGTGAAAAGGACCAACATAGGCTAAGTAAATTAAGACTCAAGGGACCAAATTAGGAGAAAGTGCTGAGACTTAAAGGACTTGGAGAAAATGGAATATGTCTATCTTGGCTGTGACATCTCTCCAACTGTGGAACATAACCCAAGCTCTGAGTTATAGGCTTGTCTTTTTTTTTTTTGTATGTATGTTATATCAAAATTTACTTCCACCTCCTTCCTGATAAATCTTGAGGAAGGAAGAAGCAGTAGCATAATAGGAACAAAAGGTAAAAGTAAAGTCATATGTGGGATCTGTGCTCTCAAGAAGCCACATTTAAATTTTTTCACAACTACTCTAATCTTTAATAAGTGCACAGATATACATGGAAATATATTCAAATGCTATAGTGTGTGTGTTGGGGTGATGCAAAAATCATTATCTCATATTTCAGACACTTAATTCAGTTTATTTTATAAAGTTCTATAGGCAGAAAAGACAAATTTAAAAGTGGGGAGACAACAAATACATATTGCTAAACAAAGACCAAGACTGATAAACTATAGTATACTGGCTTTGGTCAATCATATAAAAGCACCGTAATTATAATTTTTAATAAAATATAAGTATAAATCTCTCTGTATGGCAATATTACAATTACTTAAAAATAGATATACGAAATTGCATAATTGATGCTTAGCTTATACACTAAAGCTGTTTTTAATATATCAGTTTTAGGAAAATTTATGAGAACAAGCTTTTATAGGCCATTTCATAGTGTGGTGGGAATGGGTGAGAGCAGTACTAGAAACACTAATGTACTTTTTGTTTAATATATTGAAAATTAAATTTTGTTTCATTTTGTATATACATATGCATATATTTATATATATACACCATATATGTACATATACATATAGATACGAATATAGATCCCAAATACATGCATATGTCTATATACTATATATGTAAATTATACTACATAGAATATAAGTTATATATATATATATAGTTGTGGTCAGATCCTCAGTAAATTCAGTGAAGGTGGTTGGTGATTAAAGTATCAAGAGTTCTTGATTTCCTTGATCCTCTAGTATTTGACCACTAAAAACTAGTTAGCTAGGTCCTTACCACATTTCATGAAACAGACACTTTGGAAAATAGCACTTGGCAGTTCTAACACTTGAAATAAGAATGAGTCCTAACTTGGTTTGAGGACTTTCTAACATTCTATCATATTTGTGTATCTGTATCTAAGGCCGTTTTGTAGGTGATATCAAAGTTGCATTTAGAAATTAAAATGTCACTATAGCTCTCTGAAGGTATCAAAGGAAAAATGGAAGCTTTCACACTTTTATGTTGCTGGGGCTATACTGAGAGCAGGCTCTTACAGAGAGGCCTATGAGTAAAATTATGCTAAAATATCAAAGAATTATCAGAATGTATAAGTAGTTCTTTAACCTACAGGGTTATATTTTCCTTGCTCAGTTATACCTGGGTTATAAAAAATTCCTCCTCTACCAGAGCATAGAGAAAAGAACAATGAGGTATAAATCGTGTGTCATTTCAGTTGGAGAAATACTGATATGGAAATGGTTTGTGTATAATTTGTGTTATAAAATAAGAAAGCTCCTTTCAGGTATGTCATTTATAGGCAGAGACTCTTTATGACTAGGAAAAGGAGGTTGGACTATTAAGGGTCCCCTGAGGGAAAAGAAGATTGATTATATTCTAAGCACTGCCAATAACATTTTGTATAAATCATTAACTCTAAAGAGGAACAAAACAAAACAAAAACACAGCCGTGATCAAAAAGGACAAATCTAAGAGTCTGCAGAGAAGGACAGTTTTTATTGACTCTGAGAAGAAATTTAATATTAAATAAAATTATTTGGTATACAAATTGGGTGAGAAAAAAAGATGGAGAATAAAATATAGTCACTTTAGAGATAGTGAGTTCAAGGTCCTAAAAATGGGTAACATTTACTGTTTACATTGTGACTAGTACTTAATTTACATATCACTTATAATTCATAGGAGTTTTATGAGGTAGGTACCATTGTTATCATCATCTTCCAATCTCATAAATTAGAAAACTAAGGATCTAAAAACTTGAGTTATTGAACAATTTCACAAAGCTAGTAAGTTGCAATGTCAGGAGTCAAACCAAATTTTCTTGGCTCCTAGGTCTGTGCTCTTTACTGTATTACATTCAGTTCAACATGTACTAGCCAAAGTCAAAAATCTTTCAACTAGATCAGCCAGTTGAAGAAAAATCTGACTAATTGCAAAAGTTTATAAGAAACTGGTGAGCTGAAGTCAGTGATGAAGATTATTCATGATGTGTCCTTCTAGCATATTTGTTCATACTGGGCACTAAGGCACACTCTAGTCTCAAGAACTTTTTCTGGGACTTGGTAGAATTTCAGAAGTGGACAGGGTCAAGCAGATGGGCTTTATAGGACATTTGTAGCTCCTGCTCAGACTCCTGGAAGGCCTAGGAAGGCAGAAAAGTGCTTGCTGTCACCCCTTTATACTTTTCTAGTGAGTAGGGGCCTGCCTCCAGGGCCAGAGGCATTTTTCCTCAGTTACTGCGCCTACTGGGACCCTCAGAAAAGAGGGAAGCAACAAAAGATCATTGAAAGTTAGTGTTTCTCAAAGATGAAACAGAACCTCAACACCTCTTTTGTGGATGATTGGTTTCTGAATGGTGGGGATTTTAAAAATTAACAAATTAAAAAAATA